>NC_080203.1:96717463-97018373 GCF_030028045.1 Hippopotamus amphibius kiboko | reverse complement strand
TTAACCTTCACTCCTAAGTCAGGGTGAGGCCCTGATTAGGGAGCAGTCTTAACCATATCGGTCATGGGCACTCTCCAGCCTGAGAAAGACTAAAACACAGCAAAGGTACCCCAGACGCTGTGGGAAGGAATCTACACAGTGTTGGTCCAGCAATGGCTAGTCTTGACTTCTGTCCCTCTTTGAGGGAGACTTGACAAATGTGATCTTTATCATTGCTGAAAGAAAATCTCTTTGTTTATGAAAATAAAGGCTAAGATAAAAGGTTATTATCCAAGCTCTGTGACCTCTTTCTCCTCACCCAGCCCAGTGATTGGAGGGTGGAATGTGATGCATGAAATATCCCAACTTTCCAAGGACTATTTTAACCCACACAGTTTGCCCTGCAACTTCCACCCATCTGCTTCTCTTGTCCACTAGCTATTACCTCTGATTCTGTGATACTGGTCAAAGTGGATGGGTGTGGGTCCCATCAGGTAATTTGGATTTGCTGAGCCTCCCTTGTCATGCCCAAGCCACGCCTTCATCCTTTTTTTGAGAACCACTGGTGTGATTTTTCATGGGTTTTCCTCTTTGGGGCGGTCTTTCTTCCTGGTCTATATTTGCCTGGTCATTTTAAGATGGGCAGAAGTTTCCTAAAAACTTTCCCTTCCTTAACATCTGATGTAGGTCAGAGCACCTGCTGTGTAACAAGGCTGTTCCGTGTCTAGGTGAAGTGGATTTGCAAAGATGCTACTTTGGCAGACGAGAAGAGGTAGAACCTGAAGCAATGTTCCAAATCTGTTTTCTTTATTTGGTATCACTCAGATTCGGGTTGTTTTTTTGTTTGTTTGTTTGTTTCTATTTTAAAGATATGATTTATATACAGCAAAATTCATGCTTTTTGGTGTAAAGTTCTGTGCCTTTTGATAAATGCATACAGTTGTGAAATTATACTATAACTAAAATACAGAAAAGTCTCATTGCCCCAAAGATACCCTCAGGCTCCATTGTAGTCAACCCCTGCCCCTACTCCCAGCCCCTGGCAACTACTAACCTGTTTACTGCTCTTGTATGTTTGCCTTCTCCAGACAGTCAAGGAAATATCAGGTTGGCCAAAAAGTTTGTTCGAGTTTTTTCAGATTTTTCTGTAGGATGTTACAAAAAAAACCCAAACGAACTTTTTGGCCAACCCAATAGCATAATAGAATATGTAGCTTTATTATGTCTGGGTTCATTCATTTTTGCATAATACAGTCCTCCAGGTTTTTTCATGTATCCGTAGTTTGTTCCTGTTTTATTGCTGAAGAATATTCTATGACATTGATGTACTCAGTTTGTATAAATATTCATCCATTGAGGGGTATCTGGATTACTTATAATTTTTAGCAATTATGAATAAAGTCTAGGTTTATTAATGAACAGGTTTTTGTGTGAACATAAAATTTCCTTTCTTTACGGGCAACATCCAGGAATGAGATTGCTGGGTCACATAGGAAGCGTATGTTTAATCTTTTGAGATACTGACAAACCATTTTCCAAAGTGGCTGTATCATTTTGTTCATGTGCTTATTTGCCATCAATGTATCTTCTTTAATGAAGTGTCTCTTCTAATTCTTAGGCCATTTATTAATTGGATTATTTGTTTGTTTTTTTATTGACTTCCCAGAGTTTTTTTTTTTTTTTTTTTTGAGAAATAACCTACATACCTTAAAATTTACCCTTTTAGTCTACAATTCAGTGATTTTTGGTATATTCACAAACTTATGCAATTATCCATACTATATAATTCCAGAACATCTTCATCACCTCAATAAGACCCCTTAGCTACTAGCAGTCACTCTCTGTTCTCCCTTCCCTAGCTTCTGGTAACCACCAATCTATTTTCTGTCTCTATGGATTTACCTGTATTGGATGTTCCATATGAATGGAATCATATAGTATGTAAACTTTCGTGTCTGGCTGCATTCACTTAGTATAATGTTTTCATGGTTCAGCCATGTTGTAGCCTGTGTCAATACTTCTTCCTTTTTATGGCTAAATAATAATCCACTATATGGATATACCACACTTTTTTTATCCATTCATAACTTGATGGACATTTTGGGTTATTTTCACTTTTTTACTATTATAAATAATGTTACTGTGACTATTCATGTACAAAGTTTTTTACATGGACCTAAATTTTCATTTCTCTTGTATACTTAACTAGGAGTGGAATTGCTAAATCATATAATAACTCTCTTTTTAACTTCTCAAATTTTTCTACAGCAGCCGCACATTCTTTCCAGCAATGTATGAGGGTTCCAATTTTTCCCCATCCTTGTCAACACTTGTTATTATATGTTTTTTTTATTGTAGCCATCCCAGTGGGTGTGAAATGGTATCTTATCATCATTCTGTTTTGCATTTCTCTAATGACTAATGTTAATAAACATTTTTTCATATGTTTATTGGCCATTGTGTATCCTTTTTTCTGGAAAAAAATGTCTACTCAAATCCTTTCTTATTAATTAGGTCTTTTTTTTATTATTTAGGTTTAAGAGTTCTTTATATATTCTTGATACAAGTCCCTCAAATATATGATTTGCAAGTATTTTTCCCTTCCTGTGAGTTGTCTTTTCACTTTCTTGATGGTGTCCTTTAAAGCATAGAAGGTTTTAATTTTGACGAAGTCCAATTTATCTATTTTTTCTCTTTTTGCTTTTTCTTTTAGCATCATATCTAAGAAACCATTGCTTAATCTAAGGTCGTGAAGCTTTATGTCTGTTTTTTTCTAACACATTCATAGTTTTAGCACTTATGTTTAGGTCTTTGGTCCATTAACTGATAGGTTTTCATATGTTGAACTATCCTAGGAGACTGGGATAAATTCCACTTTGTCATGGTGTATAATCCTTTTTTGCCTGTTGCTAGATTCAGTTTGCTGGTACTTTTTGTTCAGGATTTTTGCATCTATATTCATAAGAGATATTGGGTCTGTAATTTTCTCTTCTTGTGATGTTTTTGACTGGTTTTGGTGTCAGAGTAATCCTGGACTCATAAAATGATTTGGGAAGTGCTACCTGTTCTTTACATTTTTTTGTCTTAAAGTCTACTTTGCCTGATATTAATATAGCCACTCCAGCTTTCTTTTCATTATTGTTTGTGTGGAATAGATTTTTCCATTCTTTTACTTTCACTGTGTCTGTGTCTTTCAGACTATGTGTGTCTCTTGCAGACACCATAGAGTTGGATCACATTTTTCTTATCTATTCTGCTAATCTCTGACTTTTGATAAGATTATTTCCAGGGAATTGCCAGAAAAATTCAGATAATGGCAATTCTACTAGACTGGGGCATTTAGGGAGCTCCAAAATTCTTCTGTCCCCAGTGGCTGCTAGGTTGCTAATTTTCACAGCTCCTTTGTTGTGACACTGTTGGATTTCAAGACTTCCCGAGGAGCTGGGAAGAGGAAGACGTTATGAGGCAAGTTAAAGTACCACAAAGCTCCCTATTCTTACTGAGATTCCACTGTTTTTTCTTGAATAAACATTCCTCGAATTGTTGCAAGCCCTTAGTTCCTTTTTGGAGTTCTAAAAAAGTTGATTTTGACAATTTTTATCAGTAGTCTCATTGTTCTTATGGAGGAGTGGATTTTCGGAGGTCCTTACCCCACCATTCCTATGGATGTCACTCCTCCAAATCTGCTTTTTACCTAACTGCCCACAAAAGAAAATCTGTCAAATATTTATTTTTTATGAAATTTTAAAGTATCTATCTACTTTTCTGTTCTGAAAAAATAAAACTGAAAATGCCTTAAAGGCAGACACATTTAGGAAATACAAAGAAATAAGGCACAGAGAATAAATTTTGTATAAAGCAGAAAGGTAAGGAGCAATTTGCAACTAGAGCAAAGCAACCCATATTTTCATTTTGTACTTTACAGAGTTCAACAAATTAATGCACCCGAACGCCAAACTCCCTGAACATTTTCCTTCTAGCACCTGGATCTTCCTAAGATACTATACTCGTTTTCCATTGCCACCATACCAAATTACCACAAACCTAGTGGCTTAAGACAACGCCATTTATTTGCTCACCGTTCCATATGTCAGAAGTCCAGGCAATCTCAGATATTTCCTCTGTTCTGGGCTTCAGAAGGCTGAAATTAAGGTGTCGGCCAGGTGGCATTTCTCTCTGGAGGCTCTGAAGAATATTCCTCTTCAAAGACCACTGGTGGAATTCAGTTTCTTGCAGTTGTAGGACTGCTGGCTGTCACCTAGGACTATCCACATTTCTTGGCTTGTGGCTTCCTTTTGACCATCTTCAAAACCAGCATTAGTGGACTTCCTCGGTGGCATAGTGGTTAAGAATCCACCTGCCAATGCAGGGGACATGGGTTCGAGCCCTCGTCTGGGAAGATCCCACGTGCCATGGAGCAACTAAGCCCTTGCACCACAAGTACTGAGGCTGTGCTCTAGAACCCATGAGTCACAACTATTGAGCCCTCGTGCCACAACTACTGAAGCCCGTGCACCTAAAACCTGTGCTCCGCAACAAGAGAAGCCACCACACTGAGAAGCCCATGCACCACAACAAAGAGTAGCCCCCTGCTCTCTGCAACTAGAGAAAGTCCGCATGCAGCAACAAAGACACAACACGGCCAAAAATAAATAAATATATTAATTAATTAAAAAAAACAGAACCCAAAAACCAGCATTAGTACATCAAGTCCTTCTTGTGCTTGGGGGTCTCTCTGACTTCCTCTTTTGCCACCAACCAGAAAAAACTCTCTGTTTAAAGAGAGTCACGTGATTAGATTAGGCTCACTGGGCTAATCTCCCTATTTTAGAGCCAACTGCGCTACATAACATAACATAATTAGGGAAGTGATCATATTGTATTCACAGAATCTGGGATTGGGGCATAGAGTCTTGAAGGAGCCATTCTTGGGATTCTGCCTACTTAAATGAAAGCTGGTTTGTTCGCCAAATAACTGGTCTAAGATTGAAGGCAAAAGATATTCCTACACAGAGTAAAATTTTCCCCAAAATTTTTACTCTAGAAATTTGCAAACATACAAAAAAGTGGAAAGAACAGTATAATGTACACATATATATCTACCAACTAAATTCAAGAGTTAAAATTTTGCCATATTAGCCTTTTCTATCTACATACAGGTATCATGATATCACACTCCTGAATATTTGAACATGAGTCTCTGAAGAATAAGGACGTTTTCTTATATCACCACGATGCCATTATCATACCTAAGAAAAGTAATGACATTTCCTTAAAATATCTACTATGCAGTCCATTTTCAAAGTTCTCCAACTGTCTAAATATGTTTCATATAACTTGTATTTCAAAAAATGATCCAAAGTTTATGAAATGTATTTGCTGCAATTTCTTTTTTGTGTCCTTTAACCTATAACTAGCTCCATGTCTTTTTAATTTGCATTTCAATGACTTTGAAGAGGCAAGATCAACTTGTAGTCCTGTAGAATGTCTTCCATCATTCCGGATTTGACTATTTCCTTGTGGTATCATTTAACTTGTTCTTCTAGCCCCTGTACTCCATGTAAAGGTTGAAAGACAATAGTATTTCATAGATTATGCTGCTTATTTCATATTGTATCATAGTAGGAGTACAAAACGTCAGACTGTCACACTCTTAGGGTCGTTAGGTTTGATTCCTGACTTAAAGTGACAATCACCAGATTTCTCCATCTCAAAGGTATGAATTTTCCTTTATCACCAGCATATTATCTCTGAGGTGACAATTTGGCACCATGCAACTGTCCAGTTCACCAACAACCTGACACCTAATGGTTTTGCCATCCATTGATAATCCCTTCCTGAATCCATTGTGTCACTAGGGTTTGTACAACGGTGATGTCCTAATTTGATCATCCTTTACATTTATCAGTTGTAATTCTTCTGTAAAGAAGCGACTTCTCTCTTCAATTAGAACAGGAGAAATACTTAATTTTTTCTCAATACAAATCTGCAGAGAAAAAGTTGATGTAAAATGCATCTTCAGTATTCACAAATGAGTGTTTTTTTCCCTTTCTTTTCTTCTTTTTTATTATCAATATAAAATATGAATTTTATGCATTTTATTTATTAATTTATAACCGATTACATTTATTTATTTATTATTTTATTTTTAAAAATTTTTTGGCCATGCCACGCACCTCGTGGGATCTTAGTTCCCCAACCAAGGATCGAACCCGGGACATTGGCAGTGAAAGCACGACGTCCTAACCACTGGACCGCCAGGGAATTCCCAACGATCAATTATGTTTATTACTGTTATCATCATCATTATCATTAATGTGCGGCTGAACCACTTTGACTCCATTTTGTCAGCTTCATCTTAGGCCTATAGTACTACCCCCTCCCTTTTACCGCATAACTGCACTTACTCATGAGGCATGCACTCAAGCCAGATAAGTTCCCTATCAACTTTGACTCTTGCTTTCATCTGATCTGAAAAGTGAAAGAGTGCCTTTTGCTGATGCAGATGGTTAATGGTCATGAGACCCCCTCAGGGGAAGGACCCCCCCCACCTCAGTTCCCATCCATGTAGGTGATGCTTCTCACTTGGTAGTCAGATTCTATTTTTAGCTTTGGCCCCTTTAAATTCCTCTGTACCCCTTTCATCAGTGTGGTGTGCAGCTTCGAGTGCCTCTGGACCGTCATCTGCCCAGTCCTGCCTGTATGTAAGTTACCCACAATAAACTTCACAATTGCACTTTACGGAGTAGCCTGCTTCATTTTTCAAAGTTCCTTCCCATTTTGGAGGATATTGTCTCCACCTCCCAACAATCATCATTATCATTACTTGATGCTCAAATTGCTCAGTCAAATTGGCCAGTGGGAACCCCTTCAATATGATGCCAATATCATTTTGAAATGACTCCATTAATCTTAGAGCGTTTTTGTTTTGGTTTTGCTTTTTGACACGCAATCCAGGCTCATCTTAGACTTATCCTGCCTTAGATCTGGAATCACCTATCTCCATAAGAAGCTTTGATTCCTTTTAGTGGGAAATGGAATTCAGAAACCAAGATGTAAGTGCTAAATGTTCTCATTGCTGTTGGGGACACAGACATGGAGTCTAGACCAGGGGTCAGAAAACATAGCAAACTGTGGCCCTTAAACCACTGCCTGTTTTTGTAAGCAAAGTTTTATTAGAACACAGTCACACTCATTTGTTTACACATCGTCCGTGGCTGCTTTCATGCAACAAGAGCAGAGCTGAATAGTTGCAACAGAGACAATATGACTTGCAAAGCCTGGACTATTTACTATCCAGCCATTTAAAGAAAAAGTTTGCCAACACTGGCATAAACATGTAGAAATTATATTTTGTAATAAAAGCATTCCATGATTATGTTTTTAATTCAAATTGGACTTCAAGTGTTTTCTTGACAACTTTGATTTTTATATTTGTTTCTCTATTTTCTTAACTGAAAGCCTTGATTCTTAATAACGGGGACATAATTACATATTTTGCTTTACCCTATAACACATAAAAATAGTTTCCAAATTGCAATGTTAACATTACTTCTGAAAATAAAATGAGGAAGGTTTGAGATGTGTCTGTAGTCTTTTATGTCTTTATAATATATTCCACCAAGAATGTACATTGTGCTCAAGTCACTTAAAATAATTCTTTTCTCTGTGGGTAATGCTACTGATTTGGTATACTCTTAGTTTCATCTGTTCCACTTTATTTTTAATTTTGGAGGTTCCTTTATATTCCTTTTTATGTTGATATTATTTTGAAATATGTAAAACACAATTCTAATAGAGGATTTTAACAACCCTATTAGAAATTAATAAATTAAGACTATAAAACACTAGTAAGAATATAGAAGACTTGGACAATACAATTAACAAGCTTAAGAAAGTTACCCAACTCATTTTATGAAGTTAATACAATCTTGATACCAACAACAAAAAAGAGAGTATAGGAAAAGTATAGGCCAATCACTCTTACAAAGACTGGATACGAGCCCCTAATCACAAAAAGAAAATTAGCAAACCAAATCCAGTAGTTTGAGTGTATGCTAGATAAATATTTGATAGATAGATGATAGATAGATAGACAGATATACCCAGAGGCAGTATGACTTGGAAGCTGAAACAGTAGCTTATGAAGCCAGAAAGTCTACGTCTGAATCTCAGACTTCATTAATCACCATCTGTATAAACTGGGGTAAGTCATTTAACTTTTCTGTTCCTTAGTTTCTTCATCTGAAAAATGGGGATAATAATAGTACCTACCCCATAGGGTTGCTGTGAAGCATCAACCAATTAGTACATGTAAAATACTTCACAGACAGTGTTATATCCGTGTTAGCTGCTATTATTGTTTCTATTTTTATTGCTCCCCATAGAGTGGTTGTGGCTCATGGTTTCTACCCAGAGTTAGCTATTCTTGAGGTGAAGGGCACCAGTGGTATATAAGCGATATAAGACTAGGTTAACAGGCCCGACGTGAAAACAGGAACATGATGGGAACTTCCCAGAGTGCAGGGTGGTAGACCCCACCTCCTCAAATCTGTCTCATTCCCTTATAGGGACAACACTGACGACAGCAAGAGGATGAACAGATGGAGCGTGTCACCTGAGTTGCCCAGCCAGTGCCCCGTGTCTAGAAGGCAATGGAACACAGTGTTCAGGAGAGAAGGATTCAGACTGCCTGAGTTTAAAACCTGGCTCTATTGTAGTCAACGCATCACCTACTCTAAGATTCTTCTTTTTTTTTTTAAGCAATTAGACATATGATATGCATGTGTTGAAAGACTGCGTGTTTATTTTTTATAAATTTATTTATTTATTTATTTATTGGCTGTGTTGGGTCTTCACTGCTGCACGTAGGCTTTCTCTAGTTGTGGTGAGCAGGGGCTACTCTTTGCTGCAGTGCGTAGGCTTCTCATTGTGGTGGCTTCTCTTGTTGTGGAGTACAGGCTCTAGGCTTCAGTAGTTGTGGCACACAGGCTCAGTAGTTGTGGCTCACGGGCTCAGTAGTTGTGGCTCACGGGCTTAGTTACTCTGTGGCATGTGGGATCTTCTATGACCAGGGATCAAACCCGTGTTCACTGCATTGGCAGGGGGATTCTTAACCACTGCACCACCAGGGAAGTCCCATACTGCAGGATTCTTAATCTTGCTAAGCGTCAGTATACCCATCTCTAAAATGAGAATTATATTAGTATATACTACCTCACTGAGTTGCCAGGATTGAATGAAATAATACATGTCAATCACTTAAAACAGTGCCTGAGTGTTGGCTATCATTATTGTTCTCAGCATTGTTTATGAACTTGTCACCGTGGAGGCAGGCCATTAGTGAAGAGGAAAATTAGAAACTTGCACTCAGCTGAAAGTAACTCCATGCTTGTTCTGCTTTTGTAAAATATGCTTGCTGCACTGAGAAAAACAAACAGAAAAAAAATCCAGGATGACCTAGCAATCCAATGTAACCATAAGATGTTTGGCTAAAAATGGAATGTTCTGCACCTGCTCTTGTAAGTTTCTGTTTGGAAACTTCTGTGCTCTGTAAACCAAGTAACCAATCTCCCCATGCTAACTGCAAATATGTGCACTGACCCCTATAAAAGTAAAGCTCACCCTGAGTTCGGGGCCCAGAACTTTGGAGTGTTAGCTCATCTGGGGCCGCCAGCTTAATAAACCTGAGTTCTCCAACCCTCCGAGTGTGGTGCTTGGTTTCTTGAGGGACCGATTTCTGCAACATTAACAATGAGGATCATTTTCCTCTCTCCTGGTCCTGAGGAAATGCCAGTGGCGGACAACAGGAGAGATTTCAGCAGCCTAACCGATTCAGAAAGTTAGAACTGGAAGGGTCCTCAGAGAGCATCCCTCCATGCTCTCCTCCCTGCATTGGGATGGTGCATGCGGGCCAGGGCGCTCTCCAGGCCTAAGGGGGCGGGGCGGGAGAGTGAGGCTGAGCATTTGGCTTCAATTGCTCAGAAAAGGGAAATCTGATAAGGCAGATTGCTCCATGGACTCCTGTTACAGCCTTGGAGGTCTTTTCCTCCTCAGGCAGCAGCTCTTCCTTTCAATCACGTGCCTTGAGAGATACCGGCTCCTGATCAGTTACACAAACCAGGGGCTGCTTCTCATTTTTCTTCTCTTGTTATCCACGTCAGACCCTCAGTATTGCAGTGGGCAGCTCAGCGGGGCCTCAGATGATTTCCAGAGTTCCCTGGGCTTGGCAGGAGTCTTAGCTGCAGATGACAGAAAGCCAACTGAAATCGCTTATGCCAAAGAGGATTTGTTGAAAGGACACAGCGCAAAGCTCCTAGAATCAAGCGATTTGCTCAGCAAACAAGAGTTGCAGAGGCAAAATCAGGACAGCTCCAGGGACCTCATACATTGGAAAGAAGTTCCTCAAAACCAGTGTGCTGTCTCTGCATCTGTCTTCTGTGCTTCTCTCTGCATCTGTGATGTTCTCTCAGACCAGCTTTTACCCAGAGGCTGAGACCAGGGCCCTGGCAGCTTCGGGGATCACATCCATTCAGTTTCAACCACCTAATAGAAAAGTGGCATCTTTCTTCTGCTCTAATTAAAAACTCCTGGAGGACGCAGGCCTGGCTTAGGTCACAAGCTCATCCCTGAGTCCTATCACTGTGGCCAAGGAGGGGGTCTGTCAGAAGGTGACAATTCCCCTTTGACCCTAGGGTTAAAAGAGCATCTTCCAGAAGAAAGCAGAGTCTCGCATCAGAAGAAAGGAGGGCACTGGGCAAAAGGAATGAATAGATAACCTTACAGTCTCATTAGAGACAAAAATCAAAACGTTTCCACATAAGTGACTTTTCTAGGTAACCGAATGTTATCCCTTTAAGTGCTAAAGCGTGTTCCTTTAGATCATTTTCTATAGTCTCTTTTTAATATGGCAGAAGCGATTTTTTTCTGCTTTTATAAGAAGAGTGTCCTGAACAAAATTTAACCCTTACTTGTAGTAAGGGTTATCAATGATTGGATATCAATAATGTTCTCCTGGACCATTGAGGCCTGTAGAGCTTATTTGCCTCTATGCCATCGTCACATGTGTTGATTTCTGAGGTCATTTCTTTTTTCTTTTTTTTTTTTTTAGAAATATTGCTTTATTTGAGAAACTTACTTCCAAACTACTCTTATGTGTTTTAAAAAGTCATAAAGAGCATCCAAGAAGAAAACAGATGCAGTTTCCATAGGAATAAGCACAAAAAAATGGGGTTGAGGATTGCCCCAAATGATATGTCCTAAAGGAAAAAAATGTAATATTTAACCTTCTTTTTTTGAGGCAGGGTAAGTGAACTCCACACATCATAAATAAATTTTTCTTACTTTACAAGGAGGAAGGACTGTGATCCTGTTTTTGATGCATATTAAATACAAAATACAAAATCCACTGTTCTGATCAAGATGAGGAAAAAAAATTATTCTTCAACATTTCAATTCTCATGCAATGAAATCCAAAGGTCTGTTGAATCCACCTTTTCGATTCATGTACTGCCTATACTTCCTCTTCTGAGACACATTTATGACATAGGCATTTACAGAGCCATCCACCTTTTTCCCTTTTGTGGAGTCAAAGGAGGCAAATCCCATTAACTTCATCATTTCTATTTCTTCCTCTGTTTTGCCCTCTAAGTCTTCCTCAGTTATCTGACGTTCTTTGCTCTTTGTTTCTTTTGTTTCTTTCTTCTCTTCATCTCTTCTTTCTTTTAGTCGAGAAGGGGAAGGAGATGTGGATCTATGTCGTCTTGGGGACCTGGAACGTCTTCTGTGCGGGGATCGCGAGCGGCTTCTTCTCCTATCTCGCTCTCGGGACCGGGACCTTTCTCGGCGCCTGCGTTCTCTCTCCCGGGACGTGGACCGGGACCGCCTACGCTCTAATATAAACACAAAATTGCAGAGCGGAAAACTACCTCAAAAATCCATTGGATGCTGCGCCGACCAACAGTAATATAATGCGAGCCATTTCCCTCCGCGGGGAGCGGCTGCGGCTGCGACCCATTCGGAGCCCTCCTGCAGCTCACGCCGCCCCGGAAGCGACTGTCTGAGGTCATTTCTTAGTTTTTGGTCTGATGGTCTCAGATGTTATTCCTCACTGCTGTCACTGTGTCTACCTCGAGCATCTTTTCCCCGTAAGCACCTCCTCCCTTGCTAATTTGCTAAGTCTAATCTACCACGGCTTGGGAAATCAGATGACCAAAAATGTTACAATATTGTGTAAAATATTTGCAAATTCAGAAGCTAGAATTTACTGCTCTGTGAAGAAATAATCTCTGAGAGAAAGCTGGGGAAGTCGTCCAATGAATAAATTATGAGAGTTCCTTAACACTCATCCAAGTATTTCTACACACTTGCCATTTTCTCCCCCAGGTTTGTTTGTCTCAGTTCACAGATGTATACTAGGTGGTTGAGTTACCAAAAGTATGATTTTATAACAGCTGAGGTATTTCTTGACTTCTTTTCTTCATACTGTCTCTTTTCTAGATTACATGCTCTTCTTTCCATTTTTAAACATCCATTTGTCTGTGAGTCCTCACTCCACTATTTTAGGCCATTTCCAAGAAGTCAAAAACATGGACCCCTCCCTGCCTTAAATCAGCAAACGAACATGCAGGAAAAAAATAGCATTAAAATGTACACTGACCCATCGGCTTCCTGTCACGGAGAGAGAAAATTATATAAAGATGAGTTTTTCTGTCGATAAATCACTATTAAATGCTATGATTTCAAAATGAACATGGGCAGTGCTGAATTCAGGAAACGGATGAAAACATTTCCTTGTGGGAAAAGAAAGCTTGCAACAACCAAAACTGACGTGGAATTGAGAAAAGATCTGAATTCGAACACACGGATCCTGCTTTTCCCGTAGATAATAAAAAGAGGGGGAAAAAAATCAGCCCGCTTCAATGCTACTAAATGAGAGTTGATTGAAATATTATGGCCTACATGTCCCAGATATGAAGACCCACTCTGAAAACTTCATATCCAAAAATAACAAGTCTGGCTCTGTTTACACCCGGCTAAACAAGTCAGTTCGGCGGATTCAGAGGAAAATAAAACAGATTGTATGACAGAATTAAGTAGGTATTCCAGTTCCTCAGCTGTGTAATAAATCACCCCAAAACTTAGTAGTTTAAAACAGCAACATTTATTTTGCTTACAAATCTGCAATCTGAGCAGGGCTCAGTAGGGACAGCTTGTCACTGTTCTGCTCCGTGTCAGCTGAGGTGACTCAAAGGCCGGCTCCACTTGGCATTAGCAAGGGCAGCTCAAAGACTGGGGCCCGGATCCATCCAAAGCTCACCCACTCATGTGTCTGGAGGTTGATGCTGGGGAGACTCACATAGCTGTGGGCTGAGACAGCTGTTTCTCCTTGGGCATCTCTCTCCATCTCTATGCAGTCCCTCTAGCATGAAGGCCTCTGGCAACCAGACTTCTTATATGATGGATCTGGGATCCAAAGGCAAGTGTCTCAAGAGAGCAAAAGGCTGGCAGAAGCTGTATTACCTTTTATGACCTAGCATCAGCAGTCACTCAATGTCACTTCCTCCACGTTCTATCCATTGGAAGTGAGTCACCATAGGCCAGCTCACATTCAAGGGGAGGGGATAGAGTCCACCTTTGTGGCTATAGCGTCCAAGAATTTGTGGGAAAGGTTTTTTTGTTTCCCGTAAGTTTTTAAAATTGAAGTATAGTTGATTTACACTGTTGAATTAGTTTCAGGTATACAGCAAAGCGATTCATATGTATATATTCTTTTCCAGATTCTTTTGCCTTATAAGTTATTACAAAATATTGAGTATAGTTCACTGTGCTGTACAGGAGGTCCTTGTTGTTTATCTATTTTATATCTAGTTGTGTGTAGATGTTAATCCCAAACTCCTAATTTATCCCTCCCCCGCTTTCCCCTTTGCTAACTGTAAGTTTGTTTTCCATGTCTGTGAGTCTATTTGTGTTTTATATACAAGTTCACTTGCATCATTTTTTTTTAAGATTCTATATATAAGTGATATGATATTTGTCTTTCTCTGTGTGGCTTACTTCACTTAGTATGATATTCTCTAGGTCCATCCAAGTTACTGCAAGGAACATTTTAAAACACCAGTCAGGGACTCTGTCTGCCTGAGGAAGGGACAACAGCTATTGCTGGAGCAAGCTTTTTCATATGGCAACTCCAGACCTAATTCCATTCCCTCCTAATCACTCCAGCCAGTGAGCAACTCTTCCTAACATCTCTCCCAAAATGCATCAACTTTCATATATGTGCTGACTAGGCACGGGTTTGGGAATGAATCTGAAACAGAGGAAGAGAAGTGGTGACTGGGCTAAGTTTAGTGACAACCCCTTCCCAGAGGCCTGGCAGTGAGGCAGCTCTGCTCAGAGCAAGGCAGCCTCGTAGCACCTCCATTTGAATTTCATCAGAACAAGATCCTTAGAGCCAAGGCCTACATGGAAGCCACAGTGGTGATAATTTCAGAGAATCCAGCAAGGAAGTGAGAGAGCTCAGGTGCCCCAGAGTCACCAAGTGGTTCCTTCATAGTCACTTACATTCACGATGCAGGGGTTCTTAAAAATAAGAGCAGGACATCCTAGGTGGCGCAGTGGTTGAGAATCCGCCTGCCAGTGCAGGGGACACAGGTTGGATCCCTGCCCCAGGAGGATACCACATGCCAGCCGGCGTAGCAACTAAGCCCATGTGCTACAACTATTGAGCCTGCGCTCTAGAGCCCGTGAGCCACAACTATTGTTTTTTTTTTTTTTTTTTTTTTTTTTATTATTATTTTATTTTATTTTTTTGGGGGGTACACCAGGTTCAATCAACTGTTTTTATACACATATCCCCATATTCCCTCCCTTCCTTGACGCCCCCCCCTCGATTCCCCCCCACCCTCCCTGCCCCAGTCCTCTAAGGCATCTTCCATCCTCGAGTTGGACTCCCTTTGTTATACAACAACTTCCCACTGACTATTTTACAGTTGGTAGTATATATATGTCTGTACTACTCTCCCGCTTCTTCTCAGTTTCCCCTTCACCCCCCGCCCCCTCCCATACCTCGAGTTCTCCAGTCCATTCCCTGTATCTGCTTCCCTGTTCTTGTCACTGAGTTCATCAGTACCATTTTTAGATTCCGTATATGTGAGTTAGCATACAATATTTGTCTTTCTCTTTCTGACTTACTTCACTCTGTATGACAGATTGTAGTTCTATCCACCTCATTACATATAGCTCCATCTCATCCCTTTTTATAGCTGAGTAATATTCCATTGTATATATATGCCACATCTTCTGTATCCATTCATTTGTTGATGGGCATTTAGGTTGCTTCCATGTCCTGGCTATTGTAAAGAGTGCTGCAATAAACATTATGGTACAAGTTTCTTTTGGGATTATGGTTTTCTTTGGGTATATGCCCAGGAGTGGGATTACTGGATCATATGGTAGTTCTATTTGTAGTTTTTTAAGGAACCTCCAAATTGTTTTCCATAGTGGCTGTACCAACTTACAGTCCCACCAACAGTGCAGGAGAGTTCCCTTTTCTCCACACCCTCTCCAACATTTGTTGTTTCCAGACTTTGTGATGATGGCCATTCTGATTGGTGTGAGAGCCACAACTATTGAGCCCATGTGCCACAACTACTGAAGCCCGTGCGCCTAGAGCCCATGCTTCACAAGAGAAGCCACCACAATGAGGAGCCCGTGCACCACAACAAAGGGTAGCCCCCGCTTGCCACAACTAGAGAAAGCCTGTGTGCAGCAATGAAGGCCCAACACAGCCAATAAATAAATAAATTTATCAAAAAAAAATAAGAGCAATCATAATAAATGCCTTAGAGTTGTAAGTTAGTGTGGGCTTTGTAAAGTATATCCACATAAATCCTCTCATTTTCTCCTCTGTTGTGGCAGAAATTTGATTACTTCTCCTCTATCAGGTGGCAATAGAGACCACTATCAAGTTCATCTTTCAGGAGGAAATTGGATCAGTCTTTGAAAAGATGGCTTCCTATGTCGAGGGAGGCTCAGGTAGCTGCTTGCAATGGTGATTTCTGTTGAACAGGGTGAGTTACCAGTATTTTCATGAAGCTCTTTTGGTACCTAAGCTAGAAGTAATTGCTCCTTTCTCTTCACTCTCATAGCACAATTATCACAGCTTTATTTCACATTTATTCTCTTCTGGGAGCCATTTTGATTAGCTCTTTTCACATCCCTGTGCTCACTAACAATTGTGAACTTTCGAGCATTAAGAACCATTTTGTTCCATCTTTATTCCCATGTGATGTCTTGCATGTGTATGTTTGTTGATGAATGAATGTATAAGTGTGTAAGTGAATGGTCATGAAAATGTATTATATAGAACCTTAGAACATAAAAAATGTGAAGATGTTAATTCAGCCATAAAAAAGAAGGAAGTACTATTATATACCACGACATGGATGAACCTTGAAAACATTATGCTAAGGGAAAGAAATCATTCACAAAAACCCACATATTGTATGATTGCATTTATAGGAAGTGTCTAGAATAGACAAGTCTTTAGAGATAGAAAGTAAATTAGTGTTTGGTTGGGGTGGTACAGGGAATGAATTGAGGCGAAATGGAAAGTGACCCCTAATGAGAAGGGGGTTTCTTTGGGAATGACAAAATTGTTCAAAACATTGCTTGCAAGAATGGTTACACAACTCTGTGAGTGCACTGAAAACCACTGAATGATATATGTTAAATAGGTAAATTCTATGGTATGTGAATATATCTCAATAAAAATATATAGCTATAACATATGTGAAGGTGTATGAATATCACACTCGTAAACACGAAAGATGTCTCTTCTAACTAGAAACCACTAAGAAAAAATTAAATGAAAGCATATTATCTTCTTTATGTATCGTACGAAGAAGCAGGTCAATATCACCATCCATCTGGACCTAAAGATTATCATATTAAGTGAAGTAAGTCAGAGAAAGACAAATATCGTATGATATCACTTGCATGTGGAACCTAAAAAATAGAACAAATGAACTTATTTACAAAACAAAAACAAACTCAGGCGATAGAAAACAAACTTACCAAAGGGGAAAGTGGGGTAGGGGAGGAATAAATTAGGAGTTTGGGATTAGCAGATACAAACAACTAAGTATAAAATAGATAAACAAGTATATAGTGTTACTGTATAGCACTGGGAACGATACTTAATATCTTGTAATAAACTACAATGGAAAAGAAAAAATATCACCATCTATCCTACATCAATATTTGCAACATTGTCGTCAACAAAGAACAGACTTTTAATATTTTATAGCAATTTTATGACCATCTCATTGGAAAATTGCATAGATATGAAAGACTCATTGTTTTAATAAGCTGGATTTATGGAAGACATTTCTAGCATCAAATGAAGAGAAGCCTCATCATACTTTCGTGGTAAATGACTTTTCATATAGCCAACTCAATTATTGTGGTTCTGAGACACTGAACCCAGAAAATCATGGCAGAGTCAGGAATGCTTGATTTGTAGGATGTGAAATGAATGAATGTCTTTACTTTGAAATATTGTGAAAACCAAAGATAGACAACCTATTAACTTTGGGAAGGAAGAAGACTCAAAGGCCAATGAAATGAGACTAATTCTTCACCTCATGGGCAAGGCACTGATTGCCCATGAAAAAAGCAAATCATGGGTTCCGTGACAAGGACAATGCCACTCACTCTATAAGCAGAATAGGGGATGGTTTGACTTTTTCAAGGTAATGGGGCCCTGAGTGCCTGTTGGTGTAGCCTGGGGCAGGGAGAAGGAGGGTGGGCTTCCGTGCCCCTGGATCCCAGCGATGTCCATTCTAGCTCAGTTCCAGTAGGGCCACAGTCCTCCCATCCCCCTCCCCTGGAGCCAGCCTGTCTGCTTTCTGATTTTCAATGCACAGAAACAGTCTCATTCAACTACCATGCAAATAGAAGGATCTCACCTGCTTATAAGGAACATAAGCTTTTGCTCAAAATTAAGCACCTCTGGGAGAAAGGGATAGGGCAAGGCAGATGTCACTCCTCTTCATCCTTGGGGAGAGATGGGCCCTGAATAAATAGAAAGAAGAAAATGGGAAGATCATCCTCGATTTGAGGATTTGTTCCATACGTAACTTGCATTGAGTCATGCCCCCCAAAGGAAGAAACAAGTTTCATTATGGTGAGGAATAACAGCCACACTCCAGACCCTGAAAATTCACCAGAATCCCAGAACTACTTCCTTCCCTCCCTGACAGTTTGAGGGTCCTTGGAGATCCCACTCGCTTCCCGTGAGTTTCCTTCTCTTTCCTACCGTCCATCTTCTCATGGCTTACATGCTGACACCTACCAAGCCAAGAGGCGGGTGCACTCCCTGGCTCCTAGGTTCTCACTTTCCTAACCATGCTGTGCTGCATCTTCACCTGAAAGGGAGGGAGAGGGCTCATCCCTCCGCAGGGTATCTTTGTTCATGGGCACAAGGCAGAGCCCAGCATCCCTATCCTCAGGCTCTTCCAAAAGCCCTTGAGGCAGAGGACCACCACCTCCGTCAGTCTCTCCATTTTTTCTTAGAAACCTAGATCGAGTCCCTTGAGAAGTTCCATCGTGAGACAGCGCAAGGAGCACTGCTTATTGCTGACAGTGAATGTGAATGTCCTGTCCGCACGATGTCCCTTGCCTCAGGCTGTGCCCTGGCTCTCTCCCCTCAGTGTGAACTCCTGATCTATCCATAAGTGTCCAGGACATTAAGAGGTGCTTGGTAGGCTCCAGATTTGGGGGTCTTATAGCCCTGAAGGATGGCAGGGGGCAGGTCTCAGGAGCCATTAGCACCAAGAGATATATTGCACCCACCCAGAACAGACAATTCCAAGGGGCCAGCTGACATGAGCAGGGGGGGCTATGCCAGGGTGCAGGAGCCTAAGGGACCTGAGAAGGAAGATCTCAAGGCCTGAAAAAGCCGGAAGGAACCCCATTCAAAGCAGTCCATCCAGACATGTGGTTCTGGGGTGGGGCTTCAAAAGCAGAGGTGGAAAGCCACAGGTGTGCCTGGGAAGACCAGCCAACACTGGGAGGGGAAGGATGTGAGCCTGGGGACAAGTAGCACAAGGTGTAGCCATATGTAGGTATGACCCAGTAGGCAAGGCAGACCCTAATACAGGACTTGGTCTGCAGAGGCTCTTTCTTCCAGGCTTGGGTAGTGCTGCAGAAGGGTGTGTGACAGCTGTCCTTGTTCAGGTTTCCCCAGTGGCAGAGCTTGAGACAAGGATTTGTTTGCAGGTCGTTTATTTAGAAGGTGAGCCCAGGAACAAGTGTGAGGGAGTGAGGAGAATGGGACAGGGAAGGAGAAAAAGCTAAAGAAAGGATGCCTTGTTGAGCTGGTTACCACTGTGGACTCATTTTCACTGGGAACCACTGATGATTCATGTAAACTGAGCCTCAGTCTCATCCCTCTGGAGGATAAGACGTGAGATCGTTTATCCTTGGACTTCAGTCTCCCACTGGTTGGTGGATACCCCTGGGGCTTTACCTCCTCTGAATTTCTGAGCCAAGTTCACTAAGCTTTGGTAAAAGCCTTAGAGAAGCTAAGAGGCCCTGGAGCTCAAGGCTCATCGGTGCTGACCGCAGCTGAAGTCAGATAGGCCAAAGGGATGTGATACAAGATACAAAAAGTATCCGCCACAGCTTCCTGTGCAGCCTTAACAGGCCAAGCACACCGAGCCCGGAAGTGGCTGGATCTGCTAAGCTTCCAATGGCATGCAGTTGACGTGCCCACCCTGGCCCTGCAGCTCCTTATGTTGCAGAAATCGGTCTGTTGAGAAACCAAGCACCACACTCGGAGGGTTGGAGAACTCAGGTTTATTAAGCCGGCGGCCCCAGACGAGCTAACGCTCCAAAGCTCTGGGCCCCGAAGTCAGGGTGAGCTTTACTTTTATAGTGCACATGTTTACCGAGCACAGACGTTTCCAAACAGAAACTTACAAGAGCAGGTGCAGTACATTCCATTTTTTTTGCAAAACATCTTAAAGTTATATTGAACGGTTAGGTCATCCTGTTTTTCCATTTTTCTCAGCACAGCAAGCATATTTCACAAAAGCAAAACAAGCATGGAGTTGTTTTTAGCTGAGTGTAAGTTTCTAACTTTCCTCTTCACTTACAGGGGCCAAAGTTTGCCAGTGGAGGGGTTTCCCACCTCCTTCTCAAGGAGATTGTATCCCATACAGTCTTTTTGGGCACTATGTCAGTGAGAGCTGTCTGGATCAGCAGGTGTCCGTTGGGCAATCTGGTCCCAACTCATGTATTATTTTCTTTCGCCTGTCTGCAAAGTTTCAGATAAATGTGGTTTTACTCCGGAATTTGTAAAACCTCATTATTTCTCCTGTTGTTTAGCCTGCTTAGTGTGTAAATTCCTTGCCAACAAGCATAAAATAGCATCTATCTTACTCATCACTGTATCTTCAGTGCCCAGCTCTGTACCTGCCTGCCACTTGGTAGATTTTTAGTAAATATACGTTGAATAAATGAATGGACGAACAAATGAATGAGTGGCTAAATAATACTTGTGTCACATTCTGACTCCCTTTTAATGCCTTAAACATCCTCTTGGCTTCTATCCACCTTATGGAATTCTTTTTTTACTTTGATATTTTCTTCCCAGTGTTCGGTCCAGGTTCTGCCACCTCACCACAGGACCTGAGTTCACAGTCAATTGGCACTTGGGACCAAAGAGCTGGAGTTAGGGAGGAAGTTGAGCTGAGGAATACAAGACCCAGGGCATCATGGCATTGAAGCTCTTGGGTGAGAGAACGGGGAAGGGGGCCGCTAATGCCTGCCTGAGGATGACTCTAGTGATAGTTGACTTGATGGCAAAAGTAAGATTGTGTGGCCCCATCATCTAGACTCTGCATACGTATGATGGTCTATAGCTGGGATCCTCTTATAAATCACACAACTTAGAAAAACAATTCAAGGGATCATCTTCTCAATTCTCCCAAAGATGGTGCATAACTAGTTTCATTCTAGAGAGATTGGAGAGAAATTCGTTTATTACATACAATGGATGCCCTAGGGTTTAATTCTTTCACAAGACTCTAGCTGAGAAAGTTTGGTCTATACTAAGATTTTCTTTCTGGTAATAGACAGCGCCTTCTCACCTTTCCAAATGTGACAGGCACAGCTAAGTTTATACACAAATCCAGGTGACCTGATTGAGATCACATAGGCCATACCACTTCCGTCACCCAGTGCCCTACCATGACCATTCCCTAGGTCATGAAGAACTCCTGCAAAGAACAGCCTTCAATGGCTACACAATAAATTCTTCACACGGATGAACCAAAGTGCTTCCAACTATTTCCCTGCTATTGGACATCCTGACTGCCTCCAATTTTCCAAAAAGCTTTTTTTTTTTTCTTATTTAAATGAAAGCAACCCCTGCAACAGTATGGCGTTTGGATTGGAAGAGAGAGAGACTCAAGAACACTTAGCCAGTTATTACAACGGCTAAGAATGAGATCTTGACTCCAGGTGGAGGCTGAAGAAATTGAATAGAATAGACCAAACCAGATTTGCAAGAAAAAAGACATCTGGGCCCTTCGAGATAGATGTCCCTTTTACTCCACACCCATAGCTCTCAAAATTTAGTTTTATGTCGTGGCCATTTAACCAAGGTCTACTTCTTTAAAACCTGCCTTCTTGAAACTTAGCAGAGCAGCCTGGTTTCTGGGCGATTGCTTCTTCTCCATTTTCCCTTTGAGCAAATGCAGACTGCTGTCTGTGGCTCACTGACTCCTTGGAGGGCCTCTGCCATTGGGCGTCAGCCCTGAGGACAAGTGGAAGGCTGCATACCTCTTCCAGAAGCCAAGGCTGCTGGAGGCGAAGCGCTCCCATTTTCACCAGAACTATTCATATCACTAAATGAAAAAAAAGAAATTATGTTTTATGATTTTTCTCTACAGAAAGGCATCACTCTTACCAAGAGAGAATCTACTACCTTAGGCATCTAAATGTTTTCCTTAAGAGAATACCTTCATATCTAAGAGATGAGAGTCAAGAGACTGGATTTTGGATATATTTATTTGACTTTTTAATAATACCTATGTTTTAAAATTCAGATTTAGAGATGCTGATTCTTAATATTTTTGTTTTATATATATATATATATATACACAAAGTAAAGATACTTGTGAGAGTACATGTGATATTCACCACATCCCTACATTGGAAGCCTATGCAAGATTCTAAAATGTGTCTTAACACCTTGCCAAGCAAATAACATGAGCCTCATAGTGAACTCAGAAATCTGCTTTGCTCTCTTACGCTTCCGTCAAAACAGATTGCTTTTCTCGAACATTCTAGGATTTGGTTGCCATCAGACTGTCACTTAGCTCTTCAGCCTTGAGACCTTCCCTCAAAGTAGCAACCATATGCTGGAAGGAAAAAACAATTCTTCCAATTATTTTCTATGTTAATTGTATCGCCTTCTTTCCAGAAAAATTTGATAAAAATTGATTGTCCCTATTTTCAGGTGTTTGAAACAACAAAAAATTCTCTCAAGCCATGGGATGGATTCTAAAGAAATGTCCAGCTCCAAGAGTCTGTGGTTTCTCAAGTCTACGTTCAAGTTGTTTTTTGGAAATAGATTTCTTAACCAGTAACAAAAGTAAACTCTGATTTTTCCTTCTACAGTAGGCCTGTTCTTCCTGAATTAGTCAAGGTCAAGATCAGCTGTGAACTTGATACCGAAGCCACACTTAATATCTCAAGTCAAAGATGGTCATAGCAAAAGAGAAACTAGAAAGATGGCTGAAGCAGCGCGGCAGAAACTAGAACCAGAGAAAGTGGTTTCCCCTCTTAAGAAATAAGAAAGAGGGTACAAAAATCAGGGGAGCACACTGTGTAATGAAATCCAAACACTTTCTTTTGGTCAGTGGAGTAGAAACACAGCAAAATTTGAGGGGGCATGAAATTCACTACCTGGGCCTACAGAGAGCTACTGCCAAATATCAGCAAATGTTGCCATCTTACGTTGCCTGCTTCGCTGTGACATGGGGTCCTTGCAAATGGCATCTCAGAAGAGAAGCCCTCTAGCTCTGACTGGTGTGAGCCTGTTAGGGGGATCATTGGTCCTTGTTTGTGCTGTTCCCTTCACACGTGCTTCTCTGACTTCCTTGACCTTCCTTGACTCTACCAATCCCGGGGCTGCAAAGCAATGTGGCCTGGTGGGAAGGACAATGACATGAGAGTTGGGAATCTTGTTCCAGCCCTCCCTGTGCTAGAACATGGGGGGTAATCGCGAACATGTCTCAGTGGCTTTCTGGGACTTGGTTTCCTTTTTGGTAAAAGACAGGACTTGGTCTAGATGATTCTATAATTATTCTTCTCTCTTTCATGTAGACAGCACTCTGAGTTTAGAACTCGGGTTCAAGAAAGCAAATGAGATTCTGAACTATTCAAAACAGTTCTCTGCTGGGTAAGAGAGAAAAACAGATATCTGCATCCAGCCCAAAGCACACGGGATTCACCTGGCGATGGGTTAAAGCCCATTCTGGGAATGGGCCTGGTAGAGTCCCAGTGGACAGCCATGTGCCACCTACCTGCACGGTGATCAATCATCCTATTGTCCTTGAGCCCTGAATGGGAGCCCAAAGCTAACTAAGCCTTCTTTAATCTGAACATGCTAACAATCTTAAAAATTAGAGCTAAGATCCCCCATGTACCTTCAGGGCTCATAGCAGCCAGCAAGGCCCCTTGTAAGTAGGCAAGAGATTCATTCCCTCCTGACCCTGGTAATTCATGATTCCCAAGCATCATCCTTGTCGTAAGCAGCAGGAAATGTGGACTGGACCGTTTAATAATGGAAGCTATCATTCACCAAGAGCCTACTCTGGGCCAAACACCTGCTGAGCACTTTATAGCAGCCCCTCAAGGCAGTACTGTTATCCTCAAAATACAGATGAGGAAGTTGAGTGTGAGGGGCGCGATAACTTGCTTACGGTCATATGACTGGTAAATGTCAAAGCTGGGATTCCAATCCAGTGAGCCTGATACTGCAGTCCACACTTCAAAAAAACAACAAAAACAAGTAAACAAAAACTTTTACTTTGATATAATGTCAGACTTCAAGTTGCAAGAATAGTAAAGAGAATTTCATACATCCTGTTTTCAGGATCTCCAAATGTTAGCATTTTACCATAATTTGCTTTATCCTTCTGTTTCTATGTGTATGTGTGTGTTTATATGTGTGTTAATATACAATGCACCTATATATGATATAAATAATCATCATTTTTGGAACCATTTGAGAGTAGGTTGCACACATGAAGCTTCTTTACCCCTAAATACTTCAGTGTGTTCCTTAAAAACAAAGACATTCTCTTATATAAACACAGTATAATTGTCACTGTACTGTCAATTAACATTGAAACAATACTATTATCAGATCCTCAGATCTTATTCCGATTCTGCCAATTCTTCTAATTATGTGTGTTGTAGAGAAAAAGTCTTGTGGCTCAGTATCAAATCTTTGATCACACATTGCATTCAATTGTCACATTGCTTTAGTTGCTTTTCACCTGAAACATTTCCTGAGTCTTTCTTTGTCTTTCATGATCTTGACATGGCTGAAGAGTATAAGCTTGTTATTCTATATAATGTGGCTCAATTCGGTTTATCTGACATTTCCACATGTTTTGATTCAGGTTATCTGTTGGGGGCAAGACTGCCGGAAAAAATGATGCAGTGTCTTTCTCTGTGCATTCAATCAGGAGGCACATAATGTCAGTTGGTTCCATTACTGGCGATGTCAACTTTGATCACTTGGTTAAGGTGGTGTCTGCTAGTCCAAATCCCCCTTTATGTTGCCTCTTCTGCAGGCAGAGCCCACACTCTTAACCACTGTGCTAGATAAATAACCACTCTAGGCAACTGGCAATGTGGTAGGCATTGAGGATAAAAGCCTTGGAGGAATTGTCCTCACAGAAAGCTTACAATGTTATTGGGAAGAATGGTGTATGATGTATTACTTCAGCATCCTTCCACGAATTGCTCTGACTCAGCCAGACAATTAGAGTCAGAGGAATTCAGAAGGAGAAGTGACTTTTGAGGCCTAAGAGCTCATCAAGGAGGAGAGGGTAGAAAGCTGTTCCAGCGAGGGAATTAGAAAGGAGTATTGGTTTGGCCACTGGGTGCTTCAGGGCTGTGCGGAGCCTTAACCAGGAGGTGGAAAGGGTCAGAAATACCTGGGCACTGATTTAAGAGGGCCAGAATGGAGTATCATTTTCTCATACAAGTGGATTCTGGCAGCAGTTCTGGGAAGCTGCTGGCAGGGCCGATTGGGCTGAAAGAAGTTGCAGTTCAAGACCTGCTGGGAATCAGAGGAGGTGGCCAGATGCAGGGGTAGGATGGCTGTCCCGGAGCAGCTCTGAAGACTCTGGCTGAATAGCTCCCTGGGTCCTGGGCTCTCGTTTCACCAGGTAGCTTGACATACATGCCCTTGGGAAGTGTTCATGGTATTTCCAGTGCCAAGGCCAAGGATGTTTGGCCAGAGCAGAGGTTCTCTGTGGAGGAATAAGGTGAGCTAAGGTAGGAGGGATAGGTGAGCTTGATTGGGAGATAATCAGGTGCTCCACTCAGGAATTGTTTTGCATGGTCTTAACATAGGAGTCTAGCCTGTGTACATACGACGAAGTGATGGAGTGAGAGGTTAAAATTATATGTCTCATTTCACTGGCTACTTCTAAACTCAAATTAGAATCTTTTCAGAACACCATCTTCACCTGCTTCTATAGTAAGAATAGCAACTGGCACTTCTCTAAAGTACCCTTTGCCTCTAATCTGCCTCAGAATTAAAGTGCTCTAATTAAATGGAGACCTCATTATATTCTGCTTTAATCTGCAGCACAATCACAATGCAGTGATTACCTTGAATTATTATTGCACATACTTCCACCCACTTATTATTATATGTCTCTGTACTTTAATTATGTTTCAATGAATATAATTCCATACCCTTCAATACTTAAATAATATTCACTTTAAATATAACTGTGTGCTGATAATTCGCTGTAAGTGTGAGTGCTTGCATTGCAAATAATGAAAATTAGTACCGCTCTGGAAGCTGAAACAAACTAAGCTATGCCTGAAAGAAATCAGTTGGCATTTTAATAGAATTTTAAAACATTGAAATTTGTTACCAATTTATTTTTTCAAAAACACATTAAGAGGGTGCTTTTTGTAGCCTTAACAAAAAAATCGTTGAAACGAAATAACAATTCTCTAGAGGCTTTTGTTGCCTACAAACCACTTCACCAGAGAGTTTGTTTCCAGTAGGGAATCTACTTTGTAAAAAAGATTTTTGCACTGAGATTCAGTAGTCATTTATTTGCTTGTTTTGCATCTATATGTGTCTGGATAGATGCATCTATATTACATATAGCACATTATATATAATAATATTAGTATATAATTAATATGTATTAATTATAATTATAATATATAATCAACATGTATTATATATAATATAATGTATATATAATGTATATATGATGTGTCAAAGGTGAAATCTCAGAATCAAAAGCCAGGTAACTGGTGTGAAGGTCTTCTACCTGCTCTTATCCATCTGCACGTGCATTCTTATTACCCAGGAAAAGGGGTGATATTAATGCTTATATTGTTTCTGCAAAGCAATCTTAGAAGACCATATCCAGTCATCCACGACATCCACAGGGGATTGGTTCCAGGGTTCCCCAGCAGATATCTAAATCCACGGATGCTCAAGTCGCTTATGTAAACTGGGGTAGAACAATCGGCCCTCTGTATCCACGGGTTCCACATCCAGAAATTCCACCAACTGCCAATCTGGGGTTGGTTGAATCTGTGGATGTGGAACCTACAGATAGAGAGGGCCAACTGCACTCCGTTATATTTACTAGTATAGCTACAATAGCTGTATGAGCTTTGGTTGGTATTTATTTCAAACGTATGATCAACAGTAACTTGGACTGAAAAGTGATCATTTGTAATACATTAATTCATGGTCTCATGCCATAGGACACTGCTCCCAAAGAGCCAGAGAAAGGGTAATCCTGTCCTCCCTTTATAGTTTCTGATTTTAAAAGTAGTGTATGAGCTAGTGAGGCAGGTTAATAACAAAAGCAGGGAAGGAAGAGGCAAACAGAAGAGAATGCAAGCCTCAGGGAATAAGTAACTTATGGCCTCTTTCACAAAGATCCTGCCATAAACAGCCCAGACATCTGGGTCAAGGAGATAAGGGAAAACCTAACGTCTGCACTCTGGCCTCTGTACCTTGCCCCTGCCTAAATAAACATAGCTATAGGCTCCCAAAAAAGCGTGGGAACTGGTTTATAAAAGGGGAAACTTTTCTTTGTTTCGGGGCTCAGTCTTTGGATGTGAATCCACTGGGCCTGTACCGGTACAATAAACATTGCTTCCTGTATTGCCAGCCTCGGTGTTCTGCCTACCTCTACTGATTCCTTCAACACTAGGGACCTCAGGAATAGGTTTGTTAACAAGAAGGAGAACTAAAACAAAATGCCATTTTGATCATCTCTGATAAGGAGTAATCACTGAGTAGGTTTTATAAACCTTCAGGCTATGTAAATCCTATAAGTCCAATCTTGCTCCCCCATTGCAAACTATTCAAAGCTCATTGTTCAGGAAGTGTGCCCTGCCATTATTACTGTTGGAGAGAATTCACGTTATAAAAATAATTCTTCCCGAAAAACATATCTGCAAAGTTGGCCATTGAACAAGTCCATGGAATAAGTCAAACCATTATATACATTGGTTACTAACGTTTTATCTCAAAAGGAGGGAAATAAAAGGTGTGAAAAGATGCCAAAGTAAGAAGTAAAGAAATTGAAATTTTTTTAACCTTTGTGCTAAATCAGTAATTGTGGATCTGTTCCCTCATGGGTGCATTTGGCATAATAATGACTAAATAAACTCAATCAAGTACTCTAAACACATGTTCTACTCAAAAAGAAAGTGTAGCCCATTGTGACACAGTGAGTCAATCACCCAGACACCATGTTCTATGTATGTTTCTCTTTCTATGTTAACCCATTAGGTACGGTCCCTTTTTTGTGGAAATTTTTCAAACTCACCTATTAGTTTGTCAAGGTAATTGAGCCTATAGTATTATTTCACACTGGATGCAATTCATCACCTTAACTTTTGCCTAAAGGAGAAAATACACAAAACCAGTAATCATAGATTAATGTGAAAATCAAAGGCAAGGATTACCACTTCTAACATAACTACATGAAGAGCTCCACAGACCCTTCCCCAGAGAAATTGGTGAAACTTATTTTTAAAAATACTCATTCTAAGCCTCTGGAAACAGTCCTAAGGTCATACAACAAGTGAAGAAACATTTATTTTAAAAAATCTACTAAAACTTGGTAATGACAGATAGAGTCTGTGGTACTTGGACCAATACTCTGCTCTCTCCTTCCCCCTTCCCAGTTCAGCGGGATGGAAACTCTACTCCAGGCTACTGTAGCCAAGTATACAGGATTCTCCCCAGCTCCTTGTCAGAGGGCTAGTTAGCATCTTGGAAGGGGCAGGATGTGAGATTTTCTCACCCTGGCCCCAGCTACCGGCTGCTAAAGCTAAATTCTAGACAAATACAGCCAAGAGGTAGGGACTTTCTTCTTTCATCGGCTCCCATTTGTGGGATGGAGGTTCTATTATGGATGCAGCACTGTTGAGAATACGGAGGCCC
Organism: Hippopotamus amphibius kiboko; assembly: GCF_030028045.1. Classification (NCBI taxonomy): domain Eukaryota; kingdom Metazoa; phylum Chordata; class Mammalia; order Artiodactyla; family Hippopotamidae; genus Hippopotamus; species Hippopotamus amphibius. Next base: position 96,989,647 of record NC_080203.1, on the reverse strand, counting down.
CAACTGCCCTTGCCCCAGCTTATAAGGTAGAGGTTCCATTGGGGGAGAGGCAAGCTGAGAAGACCTGAGGCTATGGCTCTCTAACACCAAACAGCTCCTATAGTGGGGGTGTCATTCCAGGAGAAACACACCATTGTTTCTAACCACAATATTAGAGCCATGCCTCAGAAATTTTCCCTGGGGGAGAGAAAGACTATAAAACAGAGAGCACTGAATCCCTTCCCAAAGGAGTTGACTTCATTTGTAACAATGTGCAAAGTGCAAGCCAAGGGTATTCTGAAAAACTGTGGAGGTTGTGGTAAAAGTTAATTGGAAGGAAATCGGTAGAATCATCGAAGATCTAGGCTAAACTGTAGTATGGCTAATTTCCTAGAGAGAACCAGGGGAGGAGACAACTGGGGGGAGCCCTTCTAGGATGAGAACAAGTCTCAAGTACTGACCTCAAGAAGTATACTTTCAAAGGATGCCAAATTTGATCCATCAGTCTGTGGAGCAAATTTGTACCCCAGGGCATTGTTCAAAACTATAAAGAGTCAGCTGGCGGAAATTCCCTGGCGGTCCAGTGGTTAGTACTCTGCATTTCCACTGCCAGGGGCCTGGGTTTGATTCCTGGCCTGGGAACTAAGATCCTGCAAGCTGTACGGCGCTGCCAAACATACACATATAAAACTCAGGTGACAATTGATGGAGCTTAACAGCTGGGTGTGGGGAGGGAAGAGACAAAGAGAGTCCTGCCAAAACTACTGTCATCATAGGACGACTTTGGGCATACCATTGGCTGCACTCCCTGAAGATCAGCATCAGAGACTTCACATGGCTAAGGGAGGTGGGGTAGAATAAACGTCACTAAAATAATCCAGTCAGTCACTCAATAAATAAACAAGCAAATAACAATAACAAGCAACAAGCTCCTGAGTTTGGGGTGGAGAGATGGGAACCATATTTAAAGTTCTCAAAGAATAACCTGTCAGCCAGTAATAGTATATCTAGTAAAGTTAATTTTTAAAAATAAAGGTGAAATGGAGACATTCCCTAATAAACAAAAACTGAGAAAATGTGTTGTGATCAGGGTTGCCTTACAAGAAAAATCAAGAAAGACCTCAAATCAATAACCTTACTTTCCACCTCAAGACACTGGAAAAAGAAGAGCAAACTAAACCTAAAGCAAGCAGAAGGAAGGAAGTAATAGAGATTAGAGTGGAAACTAATGACATAGAGAAAAGAAAAACAATAGATAAAATCAATGGAAACAAAAGCTTGTTTTTGGAAAAGATTAACCAATTTGACACATCTTTAGATAGACTGACCAAGAGAAAAATAGAGAAGACTCAAATAGCTAGAATCAGAAAGGAAAGAGTGGATGTTAATACCAACTTTACAGAAATAAAAAGAATTATAAGGGAATAAGAATAATTATATGCCAATAAATTAGATGACTGGAAATGGAAAAATTCCTAGAATGACACAAATTTTCCATATGGATCCAAGAAGAAAAAAAAAAAATCTGAATAGACCTATAGCTAGCAAGGAGATTGAATCAGTTATCAAAAACCTGCCAACAAAGAAAATCCTTAAATGGCTTCACTGATGAATTCTATCAAACATTTAAAGAATAATTAACACCTGTCCTTCCCAAACTCTTCCAAGAAACGAAAGAGGAAGGAACAATTCCTAACTCATTCCATGAGCCCAGCATTATCCTGACCCTATAGTCAGATAAAGACACTACGAGAAAAGAAAAACCACAGACCAATATCTCTTATGAATATCTCTCTATTCCTTCTAGCAAGGGCAATATCTCTCTATTCCTTCTAGCAAGGGCAATTAGGCAATCAAAAGAAATAAAAGGCATCTAGATTGGAAGGAAGAAGTAAAACTATGTACATTCACAAATAACATCTTTGATACAAAAATTCCTAAAGAATCCACTAAAAAACTATTATAACTCATAAATGAGTTCAGATAGATTGCAGAATACAAGATGAATATACAAAAATCAATTATATTTTTCTACACTTGTAATGAACAATCTGAAAACGAAATTAAGAAAACAGTTCAATTTATAATACCATCAGAAAGAATAAAATATTTAATGAAGTAAGTCAGAAAGAGAAAGACAAATACCATATGATGTCACTTATATGTGGAATCTAAAATATGACACAAATGAACTTATCTACCAAACAGAAGCAGACTCACAGACATAGAGAACAGAATCGTGGTTGCCAAGGGCAGGGGGCGCAGGGGTGGGGGAGGGATGGATTGGGAGTTTGGGGTTAGCAGATGCAAAGTAGCCAGTGTTCCAGCCTCCAACGTGAACCCCATCACCTGTGAGGCCCTGTTGAAGAGACAAACCAGCCTCCTGTCTGAAGTTTCTATTAAGTACAACCACTGTCATTCAATGAGAGATGTAGTCTAAAAGAGTTATAAACTAAGTGTCAGGAAGGCATGGACTCGAAGTGATTGATATGTCTTGGGAGGAAGGGAAGTGGGAGCTGAAAAAATCTTCGCAGAGGAAATATTTGAACCTTAAAAGAATTTCTGTTTGGTTCAATGATTTGAGAATCATTTTTCTAATAATAAAAGTAACATGTTTAATGTTGGAAATTTGGAAAATACAGAAAAGAAAATAGAAAATTTAAAAGATGATTAAAATGTTGGCAGCTGAAAAAGTCAGGAAGTAGCTTCTACAAGACATTCTTTCCTAAAGTTTTGTAATCAATTTTTCCAACATTGGCTGCACACAATCACTTAAGCACAGACCGAAAATTCACTGACATACTAAAGTGGGCTGAATTCAAAAAGAAGCAAAAATTTCAGCTTCGGCTTCTGAGGGAGTCACTTCTGAGTTTAGACCTTTTATCTCAGTTTTTCTCAAAGTGTAGCCCAAAGACCAACCTGCATCAGAACCATCTGGGACAACTTGTATGAAAATGCAGATTCCTAAGCCCCACTGAAGACCTACTGAATGAGAAGGTCCAGAGTGAGATCAATAATCAGCATTTTAAGACACCCCTTGGGTTATTCTTATCCACAGTAGAGTTTGGCAACCACTTTCTAAAAAGCTTTTTGAGATGATAAAAAGGGTAATTTGGTGATATGAATGTGGGTACTTTAAAACACATCTAAAGAAATTGGAATGCCTATGCACAGCTGGTGGGAATGTAAAATAGTACAACCATTGGGAAAAAATGATATGGCAGTTCTTCAAAAAATTAAACATAGAATTACCATATGATCCAGCAATTCCACTTCTGGGGATATGCCCAAAAGATATGAAAGCAGGGACTCGAAGAGATATTTGCACGCCCATGTTCATAGCAGCATTATTGACAATAGCCAACAGGTAGAAGCAACCAACCCAAGTGTCTATCAACAGATGAGTGGATGAACAAAACATGGTATATATGTACAATGGAATAGTATTCAGCCTTAAAAAGCAGTGAAATTCTGACACATGTTACAATATGTGCAGACCTTAAAGACATTATGTTAAGTGAAATAAACCAGTCACAAAAGGACAAACACTGTGTGCTTCCACTTACAGGAGATACCTAGAGTGGTCCAACTCATAGAGACAGAAAATAGAATGATGCTTGCCAAAGGCTGGGGGACAGGAAATGGGGAGTTGGTGTTTCATGGGTATTGGAGAACATGAAAAGGTACTGGAGGTGGATGGCAATGATGCTTGCACAGCAATGTGAATATACTTAAAGCCACACACTTAAAAAATGGATAAAACAATACACTTTATGTTACGTGTATTTTCCCCAATAAAACACACATACACACACATCTGAGATCAGTGATTCCTTTGCTTTGTCTGAAGTGAAAATCAAAAAGGGTCTTACCAGGGGACAACCACAGAAGCGTGGGCCAAGTTCAAGCCCAAATGCAGAAGGTTACAATCATCTCACAAAATGTCCAGCCTTATCAGAAGACAAGGGTTTCCAATTTGCTTCGGATGTGATTTAAAGTGTTCATCTGGGGCTGCAAATCTAGATTTGGTTAGTGAAGAGTCACCAGTGCCCCTGATCGGCCCAGCAGGATGTGAAATTACAGCCTTGAGCTCAAAGCAGAAACAAAAGAATGCTCTTTTTCCCCAGGGTTTGAAAACCTTAGTTAACAGTTACATACGGCTGCAACTACTTACGTCTCCTACTAAAAGTCCTGGATTTGGAAAGCTAACATTGTTCTCAGGGTGGTGCTGGTTACTGCCAATCCACATTTGCCTTCTTCTTTGCTGTTAGGAAACTGACCAATTTTACTACATAAAAGGGGCAGATTCAAGTGGTTTACAAGCTATTTAGAGTAATTTTTTGACAAGTGCAGGCTGCTTTCAAAAAAAACTTGGGAAGGCTGGAGGCAGAGTCAATGGTGAATTTCTACACTCAATAAACTATAAGACAATCTCACTAGGATGACTTTTTAGAAATGTCTGAATTATGTATTTCTAAAACTCGAGACATTTTTTTCACATGCAAGCAGTGACTAAATGACAAGGTATTGGGAGACCTCCTTGTATGATACAAATCTATTTTGTTTTTAGGACCTGACCTTATTTTCAAGTTCAACTATCCCCTCAAGTTTGTTGAGCTATATTCCCCTTCTGTCTGCTGGCCCTGGGCAGACCAACCCCCCGAGGCTCATATGAGAAGACTCTGACATGGGAAGTGTTCCCACTACATTGTTAAGTAAAATAAATGTGTGCACAATAGAAACAGACAACACAGTACATGCAGGTCATACTTTTTTTTAATGTGTTATATATACATAGAAAAATGACCAGAAGGAAATGCACCCAGATTTTAACACTGCTTATCTCTAGGGTTGAGGCTTGTTGGTGAGGTTTATTTATGTGTGTGAGTAAATTTAATTCTGTCTGTATTTTCCAAATGTTCTACAATGAGCATATAATTCTTCTATAACCAAGTAAAAACAAACACGTTATTTAAAACAAAAAGAAAACGTTTGTCTTCAAATCTGTTTTCTCTGGAGCTCGTGTCTTTCATTACTTGCCCATTCTTTGCCTTCAGTCACTCTTGCTCCTGCCTTCATTGTGGGCTATTATGCTGACCTTTGGACGTGAATTTTGCCTTCCACCTTTTGCCCACTCCCCTGGTTTGTGACCTGTGATTCTCTGTATGTGCCTTAACTGCTGTCAGATTTCTGAGCTTCTGCCATCCTGGTAACTAGCCTGTTGGCCACACACTTCCTTGGCCCTGGCTGTGGTTTTTTATGAATGTGTGAACTAAAGCATCGGTTTGGCTTTTTTCTTTTACAAATAGGTCCTTATATTGTCAGTGTGTTAATTTGCTTGGGCTGCCGGAACGGGATACCGTGGACTGGGTGGCTTAAAGAAGATAAATTTATTTTTTTTACAGTTCTGTAGGCTAGAAGTCCAAAATCAAGGTGTTCACAGGGCTGGTTTCCTCTGAGGCCTCTTTCCTTGGCTTGCAGATGGCCACCTTCTGTGTCCTCACGTGATCTTTCCTCTGTGTGTGTGTGCTGGTATCTCTTCCTCTTCTTATAAGGACACCAGTCAGATTGGATTAGGGCTCCATCCTGAGGGCCGCATTTTAACTTAATTACCTCTTTAAAGGCCTTATCTCCAAATACCGTCACATTTTGAGGTACTGGGGATTAGGGCTTCAACATATGAATGGGGGGTGAGGGGGATACCATTCAATCCATAACAATCAAGGTTCTTAGTTGTGAACAAAACTCTTTCTAGGTAGTTAGAGCAGAAATGGGACTTATGAAAGGATATTAAGTAGCTCACAGAATCTTCTGGAAGACAGGAGAATCTGGCATAGAGGCCCCACAGCCCAGACAAGACCCAAACCACATCTCAGGACTGCTCCTGTGGAGACCCTAACAGCCACCTCTGCCCCTGAAGAATGAATGCCGCTCAGCCATGGATTCCACATGGTGTCTGCCTGTTAATGTCACTGGCTTCTGAAAAGTGCTCTGAACAGTGCTCTGTTGCTCTGTCTGGTCACAAAGAGCCTTGATCAAAGGTTTGTGCCCTAGATGCAAGGCAAGCTGGGAAAATGAGCCATTGCCTTCTACCTTGGGGGAGTGAGAATTAGAGAGTCATGAGATTGGAAATTCCTAAATATAGGATTTCAAAAGCTGCCTGGCAGCCAAAAGTGAAAAAAATTCCTATTACACTGCAGATATATATATTTAAAGAGCATGGAGCATTATATTTTTGATTGGTTCCCACTCACTATTTCCATCTTGAGTTTGATTTTCTTTTTTATTGTTTGCTTTTCTTTTTTGTTGTTTGATTTTTACACAGTTCTATCCAATTGTGGAAGTAATACATGCTCAAGGGAGGAAAATATGAAAACTTAGAACAACACAAAGAAAAAACTTTTGAATACCTATAATCTTACCACTCAGAGATAACCACTGTTGCCATTTTGGTATTGTGCTCTCACATTCTTTTTTTATATGTGTATATATACAATAAAAGCTCTAATATGCATGCTATTTTGTAGTTTTCTGCTTTCACTTATCAATATGGCATGAACCCTGGGTTTTCTGAGTCAATTTCCCCCACAAATAACTTTACACTATTAAAGGGCCTAACAGCTTTTAAATCAGCCTATATCAAAATTAGAATTTTTTTCATTACAAAGAGCTAATTTGGGGAAAAAAACCAATACAACAAAACCAAAAAAATCTTGAATTTTTCTTCTAAGTGAAGATCCTCCTGTGACCTTATTTATAAGGCCATTCCAGCCAATGGTGACTGGCTGTTTTTATATTCACCCAAATTAAAATTCATGAACATTTGTAGTTATTAATATTTTATTGGATTTTTAAACATTTTATCCAATAACTGGTAAATAAAAGTAATGTTCGTGTTAACCAGAGAATAGCTAATCTCATTTGTAATCTTCTTGTCATATCTCCCTACATGCAGAGAATTTTCTGTTGCTGTTTTGTTCTTGAAGAGGTCACTAAGGGACCCAAGAAGGCACACAGATCTTTCCCAGAAGGTTTGTCATTCTCTCGGGGTCTGAGTCAAGCTCTGGGACTGGAGCTCTACAAATTCATCCCTATCTTCACTCCAAAGTCCCTGATTAACTGATCCATTTTAGAACAATATCTGGGCTTGTCTGTTGTTCACCTCCAAGACCCTGAACTCCTATATTCACCTGATAAACGGGAAAAGTCAATCACATATAAAGGTACAGTGCTTTATAGTAAGTGCTGTACACTAACTCAAGAAAACTGTTGATAATATACATTAATATGCATAAAATAGATTAATAAAAAAAGAATGGGTATATGTATAAATGAATTACTTTGCTGTACAACTGAGACTGACAACATTGTAAATCAACTATATTGTAATAAAAATAAAATTTTTAAAAATTTCTATAACAATGGTATAAACTCTATCCTTTTTAAAGCTCGAAAGTCCTGAAGAATTAATAAAAAAAAAAATTCTAGTAAGATGAGAATTAAATGGTACATTAAAAAAAAAAAGCTGCTGATTTATGTGTTTGAAAATCCCATTTTCACGATAAACCTTCAGTCTGGCCTTTTGGTTTTTTTTTTTTTCTGGTCAGTGGTAGGTGGAATAATGGTCCCCCAAAGATGTCTCACCATAACCATTGGAACCAGTAAATATATTATACTACATGGCCAAAGGGACTTTGCAAATGTAACTAAGATTATAGATCTTAATATAGCGTAATTATCATAGATTATCCACATGGGCCAAATCTAATCACATGAGTCCTTAAAAGCAGAGAGCTTTCTCTGACTCAAAGCAGAGGAGAGATGTGGCAGAAGGAAAAGCCAGAGAGAGTTGAAGCATAAGAAGGAATGAGCTCCCATTACTATTGGGGGTGGTGGGGGGGGAGTGTCACATGGAAAGCATGAGAAGGAATGTGGGCCTCTAGGAGCAAAGACTAGTCCCTGACTGATAGGCAGTAAGGAAATGGGGACCTTGGTCTTACAATCACAAGGAACTAAATTTGGCCAACAATCTGAATGAGCTTGGAAGCAGATTCTATTCAGAACTTCCAGAAAGGTCCTGTCAACACCTTGCTTTGGCCATTATAGACCCTAGGCAGAAGACCCAGTTGAGCCATGCTGTACCCACACCTCTGACCTACAGAACTGTGAACTGATAAATGTGGCTTGTTTCAAGGCACGAAGCTGTGAAAATTTGTGGTAATCTGTTATGACAGCGGTAGAAACTAATAAGTGGCATGAAATCCAAATCCACTTTTGAGAAGTAAGATCCATTTTTAAAGGTAAATAATTAGGTTAAAAACAGAGATTTGTTAACCCAGGAATATTAGCACATGAATTATGGTAACATTATAATTCATTCAGAAAACTCCAAAACAAAGCAATTGTGGCATTACTACAGACCAACTAAAATGGGACTCAACACTTTGTTAATTCCCTATGTGCTTCTAGGGATCATTCCTTCAGAGGGTTGTGGATGTTTTGCATTTAATATTTATCATGTTTGAAAAAGAAAAGGTGACCAAGAGTCTTGTAAAAGTGAAAACAGATTCTAATTCAAGGACTCTATATATTGTCATCTCTGTATGTGGAGGGGATAAGAATATGTAAAGCTATTTCTAAATGATACTGATAGGTGGTCCTGAAACACACAGAAGCTTAAGATTCCAACCTCATTATCCGAGGTGGCAGTTTTCTTACTCTCCATTCCAACAAAGTCAGAGCCTGTTGAAATGCAGTTTGAGCCAGGCAGAAATTAAGAGACAGAGTTGTTAAGAAGGGTTCCCAGAAACAAGAAGCAGCCACAGTTTTGCAGGCAGCCAATTGCAGGGGTCAATACATTGACTGTGTCTATCTTTTTAAATCACTATATTCTGCTTCAGGCTTTGATGTGGTCAGAGAAAAGAAGCCACAGAGAAATACATCAGGGATGCCCTAATGATGTGCTACATGGGCTGCGGGTAGCCTGAGCCCAACAGAGATGCTTCCTTGTTATTACTAATAATTGCTTATCATCACTGGATGGTTGCCTGAGATCATTTAGGGAATAACAATTTTTTCAACACTGACATCTAGAAGCGTATTTCTGTGATCTGTGTTATTTTTCAGATGTTCCGTGTGTCTGCATTGTGATCAAACTCATGTTTACTTTGGTTTTCAAGATTTCTCAGGTAGACATTAAGAAAGATACATTCAATTGCTTTATTTAAATGTTTATTGAAAAATACAAATGTCTTGATATCCCCTATCCTAGAAGCCACATTCGCATAAGCATATAAGATATAATTGCAAATGAAACAGAACTATATTTATATTATCTACACCCAAGAGTATTCCCAGTGAAGGTAAGAATAAACACAAAGTTGGAACATATTAAGTAGATTGCTTATTTAAAGTGTTAGGACGGGAATTCCCTGGTGGTCCAGTGGTTAGGACTCCATGCTTCCACTGCAGGGGGCACGGGTTCCATCCCTGGTCCGGGAACTAAGATCCCACAAGCCACGTGGCCAAAAAAATTTAAAAGTAAATAAAAAGTAAAGTGTTAGGACAAATAATCATATAATACCATTCCATGTGAGACGAACACATTCTTATTAAGATTATGTGTGCAACGGCTAACTCTATAATCAGATTTCTAAATTTTATTTGGAATAGTAGAGTTACCTTTGTTGTTTTTATACCAGATCTATAACTGTGCACTGCTTTCAACCTCCACTACTACCCTTAGCCATTGTAATATATTAAGTAGCAGTTGCAAAGACATATTGCATTAGAAAGGAAAAATAGTCATTTTACTGTGGAGAAATGTGGAGGTTACTTCCTTAACCAAGTAATTCAAGTTAACATCAACAAGCTGACCTACTGATCTCATGCACTGGAAAGAACACAGTATCATTTCTCTGATATTTCTACCAAATACGCACAACCTGAATCTAAGCATGAAGAAACATATAAATCTAAATTGAGGAATATTCTACTAAACAACTGGCCCATTCTATTTTTTAAATGTCATTGTCATGAAAGGACAAGGAACAGAAAAATTGTCCCAGATTTTAAAAACTTCAAGAAGATAGGACTGCTAAATGTGGAGCATGATCCTGGATTGGATCCTAGATCAAAGGGGGAAAAAATTGCTATAAAAGACGTTATTGGGACAACTGGCGAAATTTCAGTAAGGCCTGTATACTAGCTCATAATATTGTATCAATATTATATTCTCTGAATTAGATTATTTCCCTATGGCTATGAGAATGTCCCTGTTCTTTTTCTTTTTTTAATTGAAGTATAATTGATTTAAAATGTTGCATTAATTTCTGCTATACAGCAAAGTGATTCAGTTATACATACATATTTTTTTCATATTCTTTTCCACTATGGTTTATCACAAGGTATTGAATATAGTTCCCTGTGTCCCAGTAGGACCTTGTTGCTTATCCATTCTATACATACTAGTTTGCATCTGCTAATCCCAAATTCCCAAGGCATCCCTCTTCCCCCTCTCTCCCCCTTGGCAACCACAAGTCTGTTCTCTATATCTGGGAATCTGTTTCTGTTTTGTAGATAAGTTCATTTGTGTCATATTTTAGATTCCACATATAAATGATATCATATGTAGTTATCTTTCTCTTTCTGACTTCACTTAGCATGATAATCTCTGGGTCCATCCATGTTACTGCAAATGGCATCATTTCATACTTTTTATGGCTGAGTAGCATTCCATTGTCTATATGGAATATATACATATCTTCTTTATCCATTCATCTGTCGATAGAATGTTCGACAAAAAAATACACTTTGAAGTATTTAAGGGGAAAGGGGCATAAGGTCTGAGACTCAGATGGTTTAGAAACTAATAATAACAAAGATAATTAAATGTATATATGCAAATACATATTTATAAATATATACATAAATATTTACAGGGAGAGAGAGAGAGACAGAGAGGGATAAAGTAATAAAGCAAGTGTTTGCAAAATGTTAACAACTGGCAAATCTGAGTGAAGGATGTACCCAAGACCTTTGTACTATTTTGTTTTCTAAATGAAACTCATCTGTAAATTTAAATTATTTCAAAGTAAAAAGTTAAAATTAAATATAATAAAAAATAAACCTAAAAGACATATTGCAATAGACAACTCTAGGACTCCAACTATACACCCTGCCCCCAAATAGGCAAATATTAATTCAACTCAAACTGTGTAGGCCTTTTGGTTAAATTTGTTCATAAATATTTCACACCAAGTTAATGTTGATTCTTTATCAATGTCCTCCTTGTTTTCTCACCAACAAATAATTATGCAACAGGGTGTTGCTATAAAAAAACACCACATTGAGCTGAATGATGGACCTTCTGAGGGATTTGCACTTCCTCAAAGCAACCCACAGGGACTGAAATAGGCAAGCAGGGTTCAAATGCACCCATTAGCCAAGCTGTTTACACCCCAATTTCAGTGCTGCTCTTAGTGCAACTGACTTAGAAAGAAAATGCATTTACGGAGACTTATACCTGCCAACTCCTCAGAAATTAGCTTATACCAAACTTTTCAAGAAATTTGGGTGACTCAACTCTCTTTTTCCACTACTGTTATTACTACTGCAAAAATATGACAATGTTAGCACCATAAAATTAAATTCTGCTTATTTAGACAAGAGCAAAGGGACTGCCATTTCATTTTTCAACCATTCTGCTTTTAATAGTATATTTTTAAAAAGTCTCTTCCTCAAAAAGGAAAACACTATGTGTACATTTACACAATTGAGAATAGAATTTTCTATTACAGAATCCATATCTCAATTGTTGTCAACGAATGTGCCCAGTTTAGTTAGCATATTTTAGGTTGGAAAATAGAGTGTGTCAGAAAAATGCATTACACCTTAAGACTTTAATTTTCCCTCAACGTATTTATGACAGATACAGCTAGCTAATAAAAAAGGAAGAAAAATATAGGAAAGAATCCTATCCTTTCTCACTGCCTCCTGCCCATAGCCATGATCCTCCCAGGGACGAGTTATAATTGCCTCCTGGGATGGAAAAAGAAAACACAAAAAATCCAGCTCTCATGATGTAGAGATTGCTAATCACCAAGACAACAATTATCACAGGACTAAACTACAAAATCCAGGGACCACAAGCAAAGAGTCAGTGGCAATTATTTAACAACCAAAAAAATCAGCTCAGTGGGAGAAATTCTTTAGGGTCCCTTAAGCCTGTAGGGTACTGGGCTCTCTTTAAAGCATTTTTGCCAAATGCTTTAAAAAGAAAGCAAACGTGTGCGGTCTTTACAGCTTTAGAAATCATCTTAAAGACCCAGTCCCAATGCCACCTTTTTTAATTCAGCAGCCATATTATTTCATAAAATTTTAAACCTTCAGAAAAGTTGCAAGAATGGTAAAATGAACGCCCATAAACTCTTCACCAAGATTCACTAAATGTAACACGTTTTCTTTCTCCCTCTCCCTCCCTCTCTTTCCTCTTCCCCTATATGTCTGAAATTCAGGGGGTCCAATTCTGCTGGTTTTTGTTTCTGTTTGTTAGTGGCTTGTTTCGTCGAGTGCTTCCTAATTTTATATTGACTTCTGCTTGGATGAACTTCATCTGTGGAAATCCTGAGGAATCTGGCTTGAGGGGTCAATACCTCCAGAGGAAATTTCCATTATCTTCTACCAAGCACCACTGTGGGAAGACATTCGGGAACCTTTCTGAAACCTTGAAAATGTTAAAGTATGTGGGCCGAGCGATGGGATTCAGAATGTCCTGCTTGAGCAGTGGAGGAGCTGAGGGTGTGGGGCGTGGAGACTAATATCACCCTGTTTGGTCCTGAAGGACGGCTGGTTAGCCAAAGACGGGTAAGATTCCTCAGAGGAGGAACAACCTAAGACAGGCACAGCCGCAGAGGGGCCAACAGGGGTGGGGCATAGAGCCTTCCTTATATCACCCTGTTTGGCCCTGGAGGATGACTGGTTAGCCAGAGACGGGTAAGATTCCTCAAGGGAGGAACAACCTAAGACAGGCACAGTCGCAGAGGGGCCAACACGGGTGGGGCACAGACCCCCAATATCTGAGAGAGGTCTCCTGCCCCCAGGGCTGTTTTGCTCTCCAGGCCCAGCTCAAATCCACACCTGCTCAACTCAGACCCAGGAAGCAAACAAAGATAATTGCCTCAGTCATGTGAGGCCTTTGATTGTTTATGGGTGTAACCTGAGAATGTTAGCCCACGAACTCAATAAAAGCAACCTGGGATGAGTCAGCAGGGCTCTTGATCCGAGAGGTCTTGAGCCCCCCGTCCCACTTTTCTCTTCAGTCTGTGTCTGTGTCTTCTTCAAGCTTGCTGCACCCGTCACTCACCTCGAGTCGCCGAGCTGGTCTCGGCACACCACAGTGTGTTATGAACCCAGGACCATTTTAAATTAAATCCCTTAGACTTCATAGATGATATAAATTTGAATTCTAACCCCAGGCTTATAGTTATAAATTTTTAGGGGAGACATTTTTCTCCACTTAAAGGGGAAATTGAGACAAATAAGACTCATTTTCTCCACTTGTTGCAAGCAGATTGATTTTCTGGCCTACCGTTTCACTTGGCTGCAGTCCTTAGAGGGTCCTGACTTCATGTGAAGTAGTGGCACCCTCCTCTGTGTGGGCCCAGAGCCCTGTGTCCTGTGTCCCTGGGAGGTATTAAAAACTAGAGTTTGGAACTATACTCAATATCCTGTGATAAACCATAATGGAAAAGAATACAAAAAATAATATATATATATATATATATATATATATATATATAACTGAATTACTTTGCTATACAGCAGAGATTAAACACAACATTGTGAATCAACTCTTATCTCAATAAAATTTAAAAAAATAAAAATAAAAACCCCAGAGTTCTACGTTCCTATCAGTGGCAACCATGAGTGGCTTTTGGGCTTACCTATCACTTTGGTTTCTGTTTCCTGTTCCTTTTTGTCTCTTGGAGATTTCCTTTACTTTCTAGGGGGCTTGTATTGTATCAAGGATTTCTAGATGCTTTATTATAGAAAGGTTTATTGGACTAACCAGTCTTTCATGTTATCTGAAGTAGAAAACCCAAGCTCCTTTCATCTTTACAACAACTTTACAAATTATTGCATTATTATTCCCAATTTATTATTGTGGAAATTAAGGCTCAGACAAGATATAGTTTATATAGTTCTATCAAGCAGCAGAGTCTGGATTTGAACTCAGTACTGTCTGGCACCAAAGTTCATGGTTGTTTAAATACTATATAAACAGCATTTAAATAAGAGTATATAAACAGTATTCTAGTAAGAGTATATTGTCTCCTACTATACTCTGCTTTTTCGTGTACTTTTTCTTTTTTTAGAAGATGTCAATTGTATCTGTCCTCAGAAAAAAAGTTTTAAAGGTACTATAGGTTGAAAACAAATCCCTTTCTTATAAAATGTATTCATTTATTAAACCTGGTAAGCTCTGCCATCAAAGCCCTAGAACTAGGCCAAGGTCATCCATTGTATCTGTCAAGTACCATACGGAGAGAACTGAGTATTTTCTTGTTCATAAATGAGAAATAATACCTGAGCCAAAGTATTATCATACCTTCCCTTCCCTTGATTTTGCTGTGCTTACCTTTTCCCTATGAGCCCATCATTTTCTCCACCACTCTCTCCCCAGGCTGCCACTAGCTCTAAAGAGTGGTGATAAACATGATCGGGTCCCTGCTACATTTTTGGCAAAGCAGGAACGTCTTCTTGGACACAGTAGATACAGACCTTATCTGTCTAGGCTGTTGATTAGAAAAGCATGCTGGAGGACATGTAAGCCTTAATGAAGTCTGAATAGATTACATCTACTGCTTCCCGGGGATCAGCATGACATGGCACTCACAGCAGAAAACAGACTCAGTCTGGCACACTGGCTCACCATGAGATTATAATGCCAGCCACACACTGACTTCTGCTTTCTTAAGTGCTAGAAAATTGATTGGTTTATAATTTGTTCTGGTATTTTCCCAAGTATCTAAGTGTATGTAATTACTTGGATTGTATTTTTTCCCCCATTTTAAAGCACACACACAAACACACACACGCTCGGGTGCACGCACATATGCACGCTCACACACAATCTGCCCTTTCTCACGCTGTAGAGATCCTTCCGGACTCTCAAAAATTCAGAGCGCTGGGGTCTCTAATGAAATTCATCATAACTTTAAGCTCCCTGAGATGAATATTATCAAACCATGTTAATTTCATTTTGTGCTGGATCCTCACTATAAGTTAGCCTGTTTACAAGGAAATTGGAAAAGGGTGGGGCTCATCTAAGAGTCTGCTCAAGTAAATTTAGTCCAGAAAATACTCATTCATTCATTCCTGTATGCATGTGGACACTCACTCATTCCATACGTATTTGTTGAGTGCCTATTGTGTGGCAGGCCCTGGTTTAGTTGCTGAGGTTGCAGTGGTAACCCTTTTAGACAAGTCTCTGCCCTCATGGAGTAAATGATCAAATGTGGCAGTTAAATAAACAAATACACAATTTCAGATGACTATAAATGTTATGAAGTATTTGAAACAGATGATAAACACAGAGGGACTGGATTGGGGGTAGAATGCCACTTTAGAGTTTTTGAGGGATGTTGGCTAAGAAAGACTTCAGAATCTGGGCCGTCACTCTTTTTGATTCCCTTCCTACCTCACTAGCTGCTTCTTCTTAGTCTTCTACAAGGATCTTTCCAACCTCCAAATATTGGAATATGCCAGGGATCATCCTTGGACTTCTTTTTGACCTGCATTCACTCCCTAGATCTCATCCAGTCCCTTGATTTTACATATATTGTGTACTTTACCCTTAAATAAAGTATGTATAGAACACTAACATTTGTCTAAGAAATGGGTAGAGTAGAATACAAAAATATAAGTGCTTTCAAGAACTGTGGAGGTCTGAGACTTATCCAACTTGCAAGCTAACAAGTTAGACTACCACAGTTTTGTGGATTCTGGCAGAAGACACAAGATTTTGGGGTCTTGTAATTCCATCTCATATTTCTTTCAACAATTTAATTTGACTATTAACTAATGTCACTCTAATTACCTATGGGGAGGGGATTGAATGACTGTGGAATAAGGTCTGAAAGAAGATTTTTCAATGCATCCCTTTTGATATCATTTCAGACCTATTGATTACATTAATAAAATTAAACTTAGGGAGTTCCTTGGTAGCCTAGTAGTTAGGATTCAGGGCTTTCACTATCGTAGCGCAGGTTCAATCTCTGGTTGGGGAACTACGATCCTACAAGCCGTACAGCATGGCAAAACAAACAAGCAATCAAACAAAACAAAAAACTGAAAACAACTTATAAAATATATTAATTTTATAATTTAAATTTGACACATCTAATATCTGAAATTCAGGAGGGCCAAATGCATCCAGAATCAGTCCTCTTGTCAGAACCTTCCTGTTCCGTGCCCATCCTTGTTTCCTTTGGACTAGTTTTTCAACAGCCTTCTATTTCCATCCCTGCATGTCTGCATGAGATCATCTAGGAGCCAGAATGATCCTTTTAAAGTGTGTAGGATTATGTCCCTGTAAGATCAAGGCACTTCTTTGCTCAAAACTCTCTGATCACAAAGGAGAGACAAAAGAGATCGATTACCCACAGAAATAGCATTAGAATATCAGCATTTGAGCCGGTTCCCCAAGCTCCAATTCCAAGGGTGACATGAAAAGGATCATGTAATGCCTGCACATGCGGTGGGTTACATTACAGGAAAGGAACTATGAGCTTAGGGAACCTGAATATTTTATAATGGGAAGTAAACCTGCCTGTCCTCTGCTCGCACGGGAGACGCTATTTCTATTTTCCAAGGCGGTTAGCAATACAAACATCTTTGAAAAGATAGTCTGAAACAAAAGCTATCAGTGACTCTGTTCACAAGATGTACAGAAGCATGAAAGAACCATGGGTAATTAGCTACCAACATGTATTTACTTACACCTTCTGTAAGGAAGGAAAAACAAATACTTTTTTTTAATTGAAGCATGGGATAATATTTACAATATTATGTTTGTTTCAGGTGTACAACCAAGTAATTCATTTATCCTTTTTTCCAGATTATTTTCCATTATAGGTTATTGAAAGGTATTAAATATAGTTTCCTGTGCTATGTAGTAAATCCTTTTCGCTTAATTACTTTTTGTATAGTAGTTTGTATCTGTTAATCCCATACTCCTAATTTATGCCTCCCCCTTTGGTAACCATAAGTTTGTTTTTTATGTCTGTGAGTCTGTTTCTGTTTTGTATATAGATTAATTATATTTTTTTAGATTCCACATATAAGTGATATCATATAGTATTTGTCTTTGACTTACTTCACTTAGTATAATATTCTCTAACTCCATCCATATTGATGCAAATAGCAATATTTCCTTCTTTGTTATGGCTGAGTAATATTCCATTGTATATATGTATATCACATCTTCTTCATCCAGTCATCTGTTGATGGGCACTTGGGCTGCTTCCACGTCTTGGCCATTATAAATAGTGCTACTATGAATATTGGGGTGCATGTATATTTTTGAATTAGTGTTTTCAACTTTTCCTGGATATATGCCCAGAAGAGGGATTGCTAGATCATATAGTAGCTCTGTTTTTACTGTTTAAGAAACCTCCATGCTGTTTTCCATAGTGGCTGCACCAATTTACATGCCCACCAACAGTGTAGGTGAGTTCTCTTTTGTCCACACTCTCTGCAGCATTTATCATTTGTAGACTTTTTAATGATGACCATTCTGACCAGTGTGAGGTGATACCTCATTGTGGTTTCGATGTGCATTTCTCTAATAATTAGTGATGTTGAGCATCTTTTCATATGCCTGTTGGCCATCTGTACATCTTCTTTGGAGAAATGTCTATTTAGGTCTTCTGCCCATTTTTTGTCTCAGTTGTTTGTTTTTTTAATATTGAATTGTACAAGCTGTTTGTATATTTTGGATATTAACCCACTGTAGGTTGCATTGTTTGCAAATATTTTCTCCCAGTCCGTAGGCTGTCTTTTCATTTTGTTGATAGCTTCCTTTACTGTGCAAAAGCTTTTAAGTTTGATTAGGTCCCATTTATTTATTTTTGCTTTTATTTCTTTTGCCTTGGGAGACTGATCTCGGAAAATATTGCTACAATTTATGTCCGAGAATGAAAAACATTTTTTAAAGTTACTGAGAGAGAGACAGAGGGAACAGGGCGGGAAGGAAAAGAATGGAAGCTAGACTTCTCTGAATGTATCTTGTTTGGTATATTTGATTTTGAAACCATTTCTTTTAATTAGAAAACGAAATTAAATTTTTAAAAAGCAATTCTTAAAAACCAAAAACTGCATGAAACGAACCAAATTGTCTATCAAATTGGCAGAAAAACAACACAGAATAATTATTTCAAGTTACTATTTTTAAACACAGTAATTTGTCTATATATCCCTAGGGATATTCTCTAAAGGCAAAAGCAAATCCAAAAACACCTTAACTCCTTGCAGCAATCATGTTAGTGGTAGTGCTGGTTGTTAGTATTCTGAGACTGTTTCAGGTAATATGTTGATAAAATTGGGAACCAAAATTTTTGGTATGAGAGAATAAATAGAGATATGGATTGAATATCAAGAGGTTAAATAGAGCCCTGTAGTCCTGAATTTGAAGTGTTATGTATGAATTCATGATGTATTTTACCTTTATAGAAAAAAAGGATATATATTGATATTTCCAAGCTCTGTCATTGAAAAGGTCTAGAAAGAGGGACCTTTATTGGACCCCATGGCAGCTGGACTCTTCCTCTGCCAATGCCTGCCTACTCTTCCTGCCACCCACGGGTGTTGTTCCCAAGGGTGCTCGTAATGAACAACCTTTATTCTAATGACCAGACATAGAAAACCCTCGGTCCTTAACATGGACCAGTCATTCCTATTTTGAAAGCCCCCAAATGGCTTCAACCAAAGACTGCCAAATGTACCTGAATATCAATTAGAAAGTCTCCCACCTGCAAAAATTCCTCCATAATAGAATACTTACCAATCAGAGACCATTTCAGCATTTGCTTTTTATTCTCTAACAGCCTCGAACCCAGGCTGAAATGAAAATGATGGTAGATGGGTTCTCTTGCCCCAAGTATATGAGTGAAGAGCTTGTGTTAATTCTGTCTCAGATTTAAGTTTTATCTTTGACACATCTCAGAGTTAGCTTCCCAGGAAACGCAACCTGTGATAATTTATTTATTTGTTTGTTCTCTGTCTCCTCCGATGTTCCCTGAGAGTAGTAGAGGCTTTGTGGTGTCTTTTAGTGCTCCAACCAGCTAAAACAGTGCCTCACACTGGAAGCTGCTCGGTAATGATTATGCTGGATCAAAGAGTGAAATGACATTTAAACTGAAACCTGAAAGACAAGGAGACAGCCAGGCAAAGATCTTGTGGAATAGCATTTGGGGTACTGGGAACAGCAAGTAAAATTCCAGAAAGAGCTCTTTCCTTCCTGTTTCGGTGCCAGTTCTTTGCAACTGCAATTAGGTATTTGGGACAGTTAAATGATTTTTGTTTGTTTTTGGTTTTTGTTTTTGTTTCCTATTTCTTCCTCACTCCTGTTTCAGGATCACTTGATTTTTATAAATTTAGCCAGGAACATAACAGACCGATGTATAACTAATCAATCTTAGATTTTTGTTCACGAGCCCTTATCAAACCTAAGTTTATTCCCCTCCATTATTCACACATCATGCCTCCCCAAAACATGTATTTGTGGGAGGACATGGTAGTTGGTATGAACTTGACTTCAAGAAGTTTAGTATCTATCAGGAATCTGTTTCACAATTACCCCAGGGAGGAGTCCAGCATCTGTGTGGGTCCATAGCCCCAAGGGGAGTGGGGAGACTCAGATTAGAATCGTCTGGGAAGCAGTTTCCGCATGTGTGTGCCAGGGTCCTCCCACTCCCCTCCACTCATACATATTCTGTGTAAGCCTGGCCACATGTATTTTGCTTTCTGCTTTTTTAAAAAATTATTTAAAAATGTCGTTTATTAAAGTAAAATTTGCACATGGTTAAAACATCAAATACTCTAGAATTGTTTCTCTTCCCCTTCCCCTGGTGCTCTATCTTTATTCCGCCTTTAAATCTTTGATTATCTTCTGAGGTTTATCTCTGTATCTCTCAATAATCTGCTTCTACTACTGTTTATCATTTTTAGATATTATCTGTTCATTTACTGGCATGACAGTTGAGAATTTAGCTCAGTTACACACACCCCCAACACTCTTTCTCTTCAAATATGATTCGAGTGTATTTTTAGTTCCTTCGTTGATTTTCTTTGTATTTCTTTCCTTTGCATGTTGCAGGCTTTTATGAAAAGACTAGTAATCCTTTATTATCACATGTAAGAATGAGGTATGAGAAAAATGGATTACAGACTATATATACTTGGATAGGTCTTATTGACTAGCTGAATTTCATCCACTTTAGGGTGAATAGGCTATCGTCTTAGGGACTCCATGATGCTAGGAGTCATCATCTCTGCAGGCAGTAGTTAATGCTTCTTCTGCCCTCACCTGCCCTGCTTCCCCTCAGATCATTTATTACATGTATTTAGACAGCAACCTGCCAATTTGTAACGTTTTGTTGTCTTATTATTACTGCTGTTGTTATTGTTGTACATTTTGCTTAGATACTAGATGCCTGGCTGCTGGACATCCTGCGTGAAGTGTGAGAGAGAGATGGGGAAGCAACACTTCCTCTGCGAATGCTTATGGTTTCTTCTTTGTTATTGGCTTATACATTTTCCCCTATTCCTTTATTATCGCTTTAATGGGGTATCAGGAGGAATAGGACATAAACAGTCCACTCTCTTGAACTGGAGGCTTACAACATATTTTAACTTTAAAAGTGCTCACGAGGGACTTCCCTGGTGGTGCAGTGGTTAAGAATCCGCCTGCCATGCAGGGGACACAGTTAGATCCCTGGTCCAGGAAGATCCCGCATGCCTCGGAGCAGCTAAGCCCGTGCACCACAACCACTGAGCCTGTGCTCTAGAGCCTGCAAGCCACAGCTACTGAGCCCATGTACCGCAACTATTGAAGCCTAAGCGCCTAGAGCCTGTGCTCTGCAACAAAGAGTAGCCCCCACACACAGCAAGGAAGACCCAACACAGCCAAATAAATAAAATAATAAATAAATAAAACCCCCCAAAAATACAAAAATATAAAAAATAAAAATAAAGTGCTCACAAGGTGATTCTGATGACTCCCTCCCCCACACTCCCTTGGAGTCTCACTGTTGACCTAAACACAGTCTAGTCCTCCCATCCCCAGTCTTCCCCTGCTCAGTAAAAGGTACCAACATGCCCCTAGCTGACCATAAACCTGGGTTTCATCTGATTCCTTATTTATCCTCAATCCCCACACCTAATCCACCGGCAAGCTCTATCATTTCTGCCACGTAAAATCATCTCATGGGCAAAAAAGGAAACCTTTAGGCCAAACTGTCTGAAGTTAAAAATCCTAATTAAAAGAAAAAACAAGTTAAAAGCATAGCACACCCTAATTAGGATCAGTTAATTTTAAGAATTCAAGGATGACTCAATATTAGGAAATTTACTAAAACAATTCATTGTATTAACAGATCAAAGAAGTAAAATCATGTACTTTTCTTCAACAAATGCTAAAAGGACATTTAATAAAATTTGACACCTATTCTTGTTTGTAAAATCTCTTTGTGAAATACAAAGGATAAAACAGCATGATAAAAACATATTATGGCCAAAGATGGCAAGATTCTGGAGATGGATAGTGGTGATGGTTGCACAACAATATAAATGCACTTAATGCCACTGAAACATACTGGTACATTTTATGTTATGTACATTTCACCACTATATGTATCCAAAATCAGCATCATGCTTAATGGGAAAACAGTGAAAGTATTCTCATTTGAGACTGGAATAAGACAAACATGTTCACTCCTTTTACTATTATTTAAACTTAATCTGGAGATACTAGCTAATGAAATTAGGCAAAAGGAACAAGTTAAAGGTATAAAATTGGAAATGAGAAGGTAAAATTATTATTTACATTTGATAAATTGTATACCTAGAAAATCAAAACAATCAACTGCAAAATCATTATAAAAATAATTCATAAAATTTATAGATACAAAATTAATAAATAGAAATATATATGCAAAATTAATATATAGCCTTCATATACACAGATAGAAGGAAGAAAAGATCCCTATTTACAAAAGCCACTAAAAAAATAGATAAAATAGCTGGGAATATGCTTAAAATAGTTGCATGATCTACATGAAGAAAACTTGTAAAAATAAAAATACTGTACAAACAACTTATAAAACTCAATATCAAAAAAAAACAAACAAACAACTGAATCAAAAAATGGGCAGAAGACCTAAATAAACATTTCTCCAAAGAAGACATACAGATGACCAACAGGCACATGAAAAGATGCTCAACATCACTAATTGTTAAAGTGCAAATCAAAACCACAAGGAGGAATCACCTCACACTGCTCCGTATGGCCATCATCAAAAAGTCTACAAATAATAAATGCTGGAGAGGACAAAAGGGAACCCTCCTGTGCTGTTGGTGGGAATGTAAATTGGTGCAGCCACTATGGAGAACAGTATGGAGGTTCCTCAGAAAACTAAAAATAGAGCTACTGTGTAATCTAGCAATCCCACTCCTGGGCATATATCCAGAAAAGTTAAAAACTCTAATTTGAAAAAATACATGCACCCCCAATGTTCATAGCAGCACTGTTCACAGTAGCCAAGACATGGAAACAACCTGTGTCCATCAACAGATGATTGCATAAAGAAGATTTTATATATATATATTTATGTGTGTGTGTGTGTGTATAATGGAATATTATCCAGCCATAAAAAGTAATGAAATAATACTATTTGCAGCAACTTGGATGGACCTAGAGAATATTATACTAAGTGAAGTGAGTCAGAAAGAGAAAGACAAATAAATATTGTATGATATCAGTTATATGTGAAATCTAAAAAATAATACAAATGAATCTATATCCAAAACAGAAACAGACTCACAGACATAAAAAACAAACTTATGGTTACCAAAGGGGAAGGGGGGGAGAGATAAATTAAGAGTGTGGGATTAACAGGTGCAAACTATTATACATAAAATAGCTAAGCAACAAAGATTTACTGTAAGCACAGGGAACTGAATTCAATATCTTGTAAAAACCTATAATGGAAATAATCTGAAAATATATACATATATAACTGAACCACTTTCCTATACACCTGAAACTAACACAATATTGTAAGTCAACTATACTTCAATAATAAAAATAAAAAATAAAAATACTAAAAGGAAGCATGTAAGCAGTCTTTTATAAGTGCAGAATGGCCTAAGCTGATCCAGAACCCAGAGCCATAAAAGAAATAATTGATATCAATGACAAAAAATCAAATATTTCTGTATGGCAAATAGCACCATAAGCAAAGTCAAAAGACAAACACCAAACTGGAAAAAATGATTGCAATTCAAATGACATACATAAAGGACTTACATGAATCAAAAATAAAATCCCATCAGCTTAAAAGAAAAGTTGTTAGAGGCTATGAGCAGGCAGTTCATGGAGAAGGAAATACAAATGGTGCTTTTTTTCTTAATCAAATTTTATTTTTTTATTTTTATTTCTTTTTTTACTTTAATTTATTATTTTTTTCCATAGCTTACATTAGGGTTTACTCTTTTTCCCCCCATATATGTTGTTACAGAATATTGAGTAAATTTCCCTGTGCTATACAGTACATCCTTGTTGATTATCTACGTAAATGTGGGAAAAAGTATTCAACCTTGCTCATAATTAGAAAAATAAACAATTAAAACTACACTGAGAAACTCTTCATTTATCAGATTCACAAGCTCCAAAAATTTGATAATCCAATAATTGGCAAAGCTGTGGGGGAAAAGGCTCTCTCAAACATTGCTGGTTGGGACTGCAAATCAGTAGGACCTCTGGGAGGGGTGAATGACAATATCTGTCAAAACTACAAGTGCACCCAGGAATTCCACTTCTAGGAATTTATCCTACAGATATACTCACATGTACACAAATTAGCATATGCAGCATTGTTTGTAACAGCAAATGTTTGGAAACAACCGAAATGTCCATCACTGGGGAAGAGGTGAAATAAATTATGGTACATGCATTCAGTGGAACACTATGCAGTCATCAAAACAAGTGAGGTATCTGTTTAGATACTAATAAGGACTGAGCTTCAAGATACATTAAGAAAACAAAGCAAGGTACAGAAAGCTACATAAATACATTACATTTACACTATCATTTGTGGAAGTGTATTTGCCTGCATATGAAAAAAAATCTCTGAAGGAATATATAAGCAATGCATACAGCACGTTACTTCTGGGGAGAAGAACTAGATGGTTGGTTAGAAGAGAAACTTTCACTCTATTTCTTTTTGTAGCTTTGAATTTTGAGTCATGTCAATGTATTGCCTATCCAAAACAAAATTTTAGACATATTTTAATAAAATGAAGTATATCTCCAAACTGCCTATTCCATCCCATCTCCATTGCCACTTCTGTTTTTTTAATGACTTAGTAACTTAAATGCGTCCTCCTACAAGGAACTTCCCCTAACTATTCTAAGCAGTTTTCTATATCTCAACCATGTTCTTTCCCATTGCTACACTTAGGGATAAAAGCTATGAAGGTAATGAATAATTTGTAATTATACGCTTCATTTTGTTTCATTCTTTCATTCATTGCTGGTCACCTGTTTCTCTGTCCCACCAGAGCAGGAAATTCTTAATGATTGATTCACCACTGTAAACCCAGCGCTTAGGCCGGTACCTGGCACAATCAACGTTTGTCAAATGATTGAAAGTTTACAAAGAATAAGATTGTCTCACACTGATACTTTCTCAGGAAAGGCAGACACTATTGCCCTCATAGTTTAGATGAGGAAATTAAGGCTCAGAAAGGATTCGTCTGAAGCCACACAGCTGGTAAAGTGGCAAAGCTAAAACTTCTCCCAATCCAGGGCTCTTTACAACAGTGGGTCTATATACTCATTAAAATCTTAGGACCATTCTGCTGGAGTCCCACCCTCACTCCCAACCCAAGGTAGATTTCCAGGTTATCATCCACAAATGTAGGGGCTCTTAAGAGGGACCCCCTTGGTGAGTTTGAGTAGGCTTATCAACCTTTCTACACTGCATGGAAAATTTTACATGTAGGTTCATTTCTATGGAGAAAGCCTCCAAGGTTTCCATCAGCTTCTCAAAGAGTCGGTGACACACTTCCACAAAGTGAGTTCCCATGCCAGAGATTCATCCATTAGGGCTTCAGAAAGTGTTCATTTTGTTAAACAGGAGGGTTGTTAAGGAATCACTGAAGCACTGGCTTTGGAATTGAGACAGGAGGGAAGAGGGCAGGGCACAACCATTAAAAGAATGACACAGCCATTGAGGGCAAAACAAAAACTGGTTAGAACCAGCTAGGCCCAAGATGGCAGAAGAGTCAACTTCCAGGAGACCTTGAGCCTCATTATACACTCATTGTAATATATCAGCATATGCTAAATGACACACCCACCAGCACCATGACAGTTCCAAGGCCAACCATAAAAGGCCAAAAAGTGGGTGGTGGCCCAATTTCTGGAAATCCCTGCCCCTTCACTTATTAACCCATGAAATTACCCAGCCCATTTATAATAAAAGTAACCTTTTTTCAAAAAAAAAAAAAAGAAAGAAAGAAATTACCCAGCCCATAAAAACTAACTACCCCTGCACCCCAGGGGCCACTCTCACTTTCTGAAATGGCTCACATTCTGCCTATGGAATGTGTATCTCTCTAAATAAACCTGATTTAACTTTACTATTGGTCACTCTTAAACTCTTCCCTGCACAAAGCCAAGGACCCTCACTTGGTGGCCCAACCCGAGAACTCATCCGAGACCTGGGACATGACCATCCTCTCACACCCCATTTTCCTGCAACAGAATCCCTAGTATAAGCCAGGGGAATTGGCATTGATGAGGGCAGAAAAACAGAACTGACAGAATCTGAACCTCTCATCCTCCCCACCACCTCAACAATACCTCCACTCATTCCCAGTGGTCCTCAAGAGAGACTAGAAAACATGTCCCTTTGTTTATTACCCTCTGAAGCAATTAAGCATTTTAAGAAAATCTGTAAAATATTTGTATCCTTTTCCCTTGTAGTAATTTAGTCTATCAGGAAGTGCACCACAGAATCTGTAGACCAGTTCAAAATCCAGTTACAAGGCTTGGATCTTATACAGTCAGTGATCTGTCATATCCCTTGGTTTCACAGCCTCCGATTCAACCAACTGCAGATGGAAAATACTCTTCCTCACCCCCCAAATTCCAGAAAGTTCAAAAAAGCAAAATTTGAATTTTCCAGGCACTGGCAAACATTTACATAGTATTTACATTGTATTTACAACTATTTACATAGTATTTACATTGTATTAGGTATTATAAGTAACCTAGCAATGATTTAAAGTATCTGGGAGGTGTGTAGATTATATGCAAATATATTTCATGTGAGGAACTTAATTATTCATGGATTTTGGTATGGGTGGGGGGTGTCTCTGGAACCAATCCCCAGAGAATATTTAGGAATGACTGTAATTTACTTCTTCAGGACAATTTCCTCATCTACTTCAAGGCTTTTGTGAGGAGCAAATTAACAATTGTTCTATGTATTGTGAAGCAGAGTCTGAGAAGGCAGTCTCTAGTCTTGACAGATCTACAAAACAATAGCTTATCTTCTTTAATACTCCCCTTCCTGCTCTTCCTCCCCTCTCCCTCCCCTCTCCCTCCCCCACCACTCCCCCACCCCCTGTAGAGAATCAAGGCTGATTTCTCTTCCTGCATTACCAATATCCTCTTCTTGACAAAAGCACCCTCAGGGTGAAACTCTGCTGCTCTGGAAAGAAGACAGTCTTGAGCTAGAAATAAACCTAGCTAGAGTGCTTATTTTCTATGTCGCTTTGGGCAAGTCATATGCTCTGTCTGAGGCCCAGTTTTCTCATCCATAAAATAGGAGTAATACCCAAATTTCAGGGTAGTGCCAGGCCCTTAAGCATTCAGTAATGGTGGTTATTATTGTAACTGTGTGCTGTTTCCAGCCCAGGCCCTTGGCCAGATTCTCTTCTGTGGAGCAGCCTGGAACTATGTCTGCACAGATAACAAATAAACAGAAGTAGGAACATGTAATGTAAATGGAATCATACAGTATGTAATCTTTTGTGAAGACTTCTTTCATTCAGCATAATATTTTGAAATTCATCTATGTCTTAGGTACATCAGTACTGGATGTATTTCATTGTATAAATATACCACAGTTTATTTAGCTATTCTGTTGATATACATCTAAGCTGTTTTCAGATTTTGCCTATTATGAATACAGCTGCTAATTATATTCCAGTACTAGTCTTTGTTTGAATGTGTGCTTTCATTTCTCTTGGGTAAATACCTAGGAGTGGAATTGCTAGATCATAGGAAAGGTGCATTTTTAACTTCACCATTTCCCACTCCTATCAACAATATATGAGAGTTCCAGTTGCTCCACAGCCTCACCAACCAGAAGTGGGTGTTGTTCTAATCCAACCATCATATAGAAGGAAGGATTTGCTGAAGTGAAAACTCTCCTCTTCCTTCTGGATGTCAACTTCCTCATCAGATTCCTAAGGGCTCACATGGCTCCCTAAGAACTCTTCTTCGATCTCTTGCAGGTGTTGAAGACAAGAAAACTCTACCCAGAGAGGAACTAACCTGAATGAATTTGGATTGTTGAAACTAAACAGAAGATGCATGAAAACAAAAATTGATCATCCTCCCAGAGATTATGAGAATTTCTGAGACTTGTCAACTGAAAAACATGCACAACCTAAAAGTTGACAATTATGTATTATTTGGCTGACGTACTGAGGACTTAATCCCAGGAGACAGCCTCTGAGATAGTTTTGAGGGACTGTTCCAAAGAGGTAAGGGAAGAGCCAAGATATACAGGAGTTTGCAAAAACAAACTATCAAAAAATTTCTGCTAATTAAAGAAAAGCCAAACATCTCAAGTTAATGAATTTGGCGCTTTCTATCTATGAGAAGATGCAAGAGTCTTGGCCATTGAAATCATTCCTCTGATCTGCACCTAGGGCCAGAATCCTGTTTTTCTCCATCTATAATCCCCTCAGGGTGCACAGTGTGTGTATGGGGCGGGGGCAGTATCTGCAGTGGCTTGATGGCTACAACATCCTTTGTTTATCGATATGGCAGGCGATGTCCACAGACTCAAGTTACTTAATTGCTCTATTTTAAATCTAATTCCCTGACTAAATATTTAAGTTCTATTTGTTCAATAACCCAAGATTGACTAGATCTCTAGATACCAAACCTCATCTATTAACTAAATCCCATTTGGAGAAGCCCTTTTCAGGTTTATTAAATCTATTGCAAGAGAGGAGTCGAAATTTCCATTACCAACAAGCTTAACTTTGGAAAGATCATCCAAGCCTCACAAAATTTTGTAGGGGGAAGGGGCCCCGAGGTTCACCCAGCCCAGTGGATCTCCAACTCTGATATGTATATGAAACAGCTAGAATCGGCAGATTGGTCAGACTCAGAGACTGACTCTGTAGGTTGAGGCCCAGAAATTTTCATTTTCAGCAAGCAAGCCTCCACTTGACTCTCATGCCAGTTGTCTGAAGATCTTGGGCCACAATTTGGGAAAAACTGATTTAATCTAAACATCTTCCTCCAATGAAAAACCAGCTTATGACAAAACAGTTAAGAATCACGACAATAAAAAAGAAAAGATATAATGCCTTGGAGGAGAAAAAATTATAGTACATTTAAAAGTCTATTTGTGGGCTTCCTAAGTGGTGCAGTGGGTAAGAATCCACCTGCCAATGCAGGGGACACAGGTTTGATCCTTGCTCCAGGAAGATCCCACATGCCACAGAGCAACTAAGCCCGTGCGCCACAACTATTGAGCTTGCACTTTAGAGCCCATGAGCCACAACTATTGAGCCCATGTGCTGCAACTACTGAAGCCCACGTGCCTAGAGCCCATGCTCTGCAATAAGAGAAGCCACGGCAATGAGGAGCCCGTGCACCACAACAAAGAGTAGTCCCCACTCACCGCAACTAAAAGAAAGCCTGCACACAGCAAAAAAGACCCAAAGCAGCCAATAAAATAAATAAATTCATCAATTAATTAAAAAAAAGTTTAAAAAAATAAATAAAGTCTATTTGCAAAACTTCTCCCATTGTACAAGTTCTCATTCTCAAGTTGTTAAAATTCTGTACTTTCTTATTTATTCATTCATTCATTTATTTATTTATTGGCTGCGTTGGGTCTTTGTTGCTGCACGTGGGCTTTCTCTAGTTGTGGTGAGCAGGGGCTACTCTTGCTCCATGGCATGTGGGATCTTCCCAGACCAGGGCTCCAAACCCACGTCCCCTGCATTGGCAGGTGGATTCTTAACCACTGCACCACCTAGGAGGTCCCAATTCTGTACTTTCTGAATATCATACAAGGATTAATTTCCAAGAGGCAGTGATGTGGGTGCCATAAATAGGGTCTAGCACTCAGGGCGCAGCGGGAGAGCAGGGGCTAGGGCCCACACAGAAGCCTTCCAGAATCTGGTCCTGCCTCAAGATTGATGTCCATGCATCATGACCACAACCATGAGACTGCTGTGTCACACTCTTCATCTCAACAAGGAATTATATTTTAAATTCTTCTCTAGAATTTCTCCTCTAGGAAATACAATACAATGATTTCAAGTGTGGTATAAGGCAAAGGTGAATTCTAGGGTAAATTTTTTTTTTAATAAATTTATTTATTTATTTATTTATTTTAGTGGCTGTGTTGGATCTTCGTTGCTGCACACGGGCTTTCTCTCGTTGTGGTGAGCGGGCGCTACTCTTCATTGTGGTGCCCGGGCTTCTCATTGCAGTTGCCTCTTCTTGTTGCAGAGCACAGGCTCTAGGCGCATGGGCTTCAGTGGTTGCGGCACATGGGCTCAATAGTTGTGGCTTACAGGCTCTAGAGCTCAATAGTTGTGGCACACGGGCTTAGTTGCTCTGCGGCATGTGGGATCTTCCTGGAGCAGGGATCGAACCCATGTCCCCTGCATTGGCAGGCGGATTCTTACCCACTGCGCCACCTAGGAAGTCCCCTAACACATATTCTTATCCACTGAAAGCCTCCCTCTGCAGTTAGGTTTCAGCTAAGCAATGTGGCAGGGGATAGCTCTGCATGTGCTAGCCTTATTTGCCCAAGGCATGCTTAACTTAACGCTTCAGACTTTTAAAATTACGATTGCTTATAAATTCATAAAATACTTACCAAATAGACCAAAGCTCCTTTAGTCTTTTGATAGCATTTCTGTAGGAAGAGTTGAAACATTACTTTTTAACAGAGTTGAACCATATTTGTCTTAAAACATTTAGCACAAAGAGGCATGTAAATACCAGCACGTATATGGGATATGCTGTTGTTTCCTTGTGAAAATTTGGAAGGAGATTCATTCTTGTTTGTACCAGTGACTGAAAGTCCCTGGGTGATGAATCCAGTGATGTCTGCAGTCAACACGCAGCTGCTCCATTGTGTTAGCAATGAAGTTGGCTCCATTTGCTTGCTGGAGAACATAAAATATATTACATGATTTTTATTACATAGAATATATTACATGATTACACCTGTTTATTCTGCTGCAGAATATAAAATATATTACATGATTATGCAGGTATCCCTCAAATGAAAGAACACATGCATTCCAAAAAAGTGTGCTGTAAAGTAAATTTGGATTCCATGAATCTGACTTACCCATTAACTTCTATTATAGAATCAGAAATACATACTACATAGGTGGGAAAATTGGTCCTTAGATATAATACATTTATACTTAATAATGCAGCAGTGCCCGTAATGAGACATATGTAATGAGGGAAAACAATAACTCCCCGATAAAATATTAACAATAATGCATTCACACTGAATATAAGTCACATTATTTTAAAACCACTGCAAGTAGAACTGTAAACAGTGCCAAATTCCAGAAGCTTGACTGTCTGTTTCACATGTGGTTTCCAAGATGCAATCAGCTTTTAAACTTTCACTGTTTACCAGCCTTAAACTACAAAATACTTCACAGAAAAATTTTATGTCCAAAAATTTTATTCTGGGATGGGAAAGGAATATTAGTGTTCTCCTGCCCTTCAAAATTCCATCTTCTGGTTGGGGAAAAGGGGGTGAGCTAGATGCATTCACTCACTCATTCATTCATTCATCTGAATTCATATGCTAGTTGCCAAGGTTAAGAAAATAAAATGCAAAGTTCCTGTTTTCAGGGAGAACAAAAGAGCAGACAATTGCCCTCCAGAGCTCAGATAGAGTTAAGCACAAGATGTTAGCCCAGCCCACAGGAAGTGCACTTAATACAAATCTTTGAAAAATGATATCACATTTGAACATTTAATGCAAGATCTCAAACTGGTGGCCTTATGGCTCAACCCAACGTAAAGGTGAGTTTTATTTGGCCTACTTAGAGTTTTAAAAAAAAAGAGCTGATATTTGTAAATTGGAAGATTTCACATACACACAAAAATTCAGTTTTCAAGATTTTCTTGAAAAAGCAAACAGTCTGACAGTATTAGGCACACATTTCCCATGTGTCAACATTTGGTAGAATTGAGTAGTAGCTATCCCTTTTTAGAAGGGTTTTAAGTTCACTAGCTAATAACAGTCCCCACTACTACCTCTTGCTGCCCCAATGTGACAAATGAGAACCGGTTGCCATTTAGCATCACACTTGAATTGTTGCTTTTCCTTGTCATAGAGAACTATTTCTCGGAACCTATATCTCTATATAAAAGAGAAAAATGAAAGGTAGACAAGATGGTCACCTGTTTCAAGAAAATAAGAATTAGCGTATTACCTCTATTGTCTTTATTCAGTCTGAGACTCTTGTTCTAAGGACCAGTGGGAATTAGTCAAATGGAGATTGAGGGAAGGATGTAAGAAGAGTAGAGGGAACACCATGGTCAAAATGATGGCTGTGTGGCCAGCGTATGGGACTGCAGATATTTCAGTATGGGGGTGGTGGTGGGTGTCCATAATGGAAAAGCAAGAGATGACCCAGAGAGAAGTCTAAGCCAGTCCTCTCCCAGAATAAAACTGTGTCTAACAGCTTTGAAGAACTGATTCTACATCAGCCCAAGTCTACTTCTTCATTCCAGATACCAAGGCAAGCCCTACCTACTTGATTAGAGTTTCAAATAGGATTGCCAGATAAAATACAGGGTATCCAGTTAAATTTGAATTTCAGATAAACAATGGGTACGTTTTTAGTACAATAGTTGGGACATACTTATACTAAAAAATTATTCTTAAAAAAATTATTCATTGCTTATCTGAAATTCAAATTTAACTGGATGACTGGTATTTTTATTTGCTAAATCTGGTGACATTTAATGGCTAGGTCCTACCAGGGTGATTATTTCTATTTTTCCTAATTTATTTCTATTTCCATATTAAAACACAGTTGTCAAATTATTACTTTAAAATAAAGGTGTCCTCTGAGACATCTCAAAACAAACTCAGTGTGCTAGTGGAAAATTAACAATTGTCCTTGTATTGATTTGCTTCTCACCATATGTTGCCTTAGCCTTCTTTAGCTGTCTTAACTCTCATCCATCTTGCATTCAACTCTGTGACATGTAGAAATTACAGAGTCTGCAAGCTATTGGCGACCTATATGGAGAAGGAAGAAATGGACAGGTGAGAACAAGATATGAAGACTCTAAAACAAAAGACCAACTCTCTGAACTAGCCTCACACAGCCACAGAGAGATTGCCAGCTCCGGAAGATTTAGGGGTCTAAATAAGAAATGATACCTGTAATTAGCTGATAAATTTGAAGAATTTAGCAAAATATTATTTATATATTATTTACCCAAAGTGTGATTTAGTTAAGCTCAAATTTTTTTTTCTAACAATTTTTCCAAACCCTTTTATTTTAAACTCTTTACTGGAATATATTTGCTTTACTAAATGAAGAAAATCTCTGTATTTCACTATGGAGTTATGTTTAGGATGTCTTGTTAAGGAAAAAGCAAGGAGTGGGAAGAATATTTTTATATAGCTATATGGTTTTATTTTCAAAAAAGAAACAAGGAAGCATACACCAAAAACTAATTTTAAAAAATGGTAACCTATAGCAGAAGGAGGGGCCATGATGAATGCTACATCTTTCTGAATGTATCTTGTTTCATAGATTTGACTTTGGAAACACCAATGATTTACATTTTTAAAAACTGAATCAAGAAGGAAAAAAAGGCACTCCTTAAATATAAAAAAATAAGTGAAACGAATCTGATGTACCTCAGATTTCTGCCATAATCACTGAGAATTATTTCAAGTGTCTTCAAAACTATTTTTGATATGGGAATTCTGGATTGGCAGTGTGAAGACCTCTGTAAATCTATACTTCCAAAGAAGGAATTAAAACAAAAGCAACAATTGTCAAAATGAACTTTTTTCAGAACTCTGGAAATTAACCAAAGGCTTACATCAATCTGAAGAATATTCATTCAAGATAAACCTCAGTAAATACAGTGAGTTTGCAACAGCTTAACTTGTCCTGTTTCCATATACCTCATCCCAGCATCTATAGAACACTCCATCCATCGACAGTAAAATTCATGTTTTCTTCAAGTGCACGTGGAAATTTCTATAAGGTAGACCATATGTTAGGCCATATTACAAGTCTTGATACATTTAAAAGGAATGAAATCAAGCAAAACATGTTCTCTAACCACAATGGAATGAGGTTAGAAATCAATAGCAGAAGAAAATTGGGAAATTTACAAATATGTGGAAATTAAAAACACACTCCTAACTAACCAATGAGTCAAAGAAGAAATCAGAAAAGAAATGAGAAAATGCTTTGATTAAAAAAATACTTTAAAATGAATGAAAACAAAACCACAATGTACCAAAAATTATTGGAAACAGCTAAAGCAGAGCTTAGAAAGAAATCTATAGCTGTAAATACCCACCTTAGAAAAGAAGAAATATTTCAGATCAATAACTTCACCTTCCACCATAAGACACTGAAAAAAGAAGAGCAAACTAAACCAAAGCAAGCAGGATGGAAATGGGAAAGGTTAGAGAAGAAATAAATGAAATAGAGAATAGAAAAACACTGGAGAAAAATCAATAAAACCAAAAGTTGATTCTTTGAAAAGGTCAGCAAAATTGGTGAACCTTTAACTAGACTGACCAAGAAAGGTAAGAAAAGATTCAAATTACTAAAATCAGGAATGAAAGAGGGGCCATCACTACCAACCTTACAAAAATAAAATGAATGATAAGAGAATACTATGAACAATTATATGCCAACAAATTAGATATCTTAGGAGTATTGTACAAATTCCTAGAAAAACACAAACTACCAAGTCTGACTTGAGAATAGAAAAATCTGAACAGACCTACAAAAGTAAAGAGATTGAATGTTTAATATGGAAATTACTGCAAAGAAAAATCCAGTCCTAGATGGTTGCTCTGGTGAGGTCTACCAAACTTTTACAAGAGAATTAGTATTGGTCCTTCACAAACTCTTCCACTAACTAAAAGAGGAAGGACCCAGCAATTCTATTCCTGGATATATTCTCAAGAGAAATGAAAACATGTCTGCACAAAAACTTGTACGTGAATGTTCATAGCAACACTATACACAATAGTATTATGAGGGAAAAAAGGTGGAAACATCCCCAGATGTCCATCAACTGATGAATGGATAAACAAAGTATGGTATATCCATAGAATAGAATATTATTCAGCCATTAAATGGTTAAAGTACGGGAATTCCCTGGTGGTCCAGTGGTTAGGATTCTGTGCTTTCACTGCAGGGGGCATGAGTTCCATTCCTGGTCAGGGAACTAAGATCCCATATGCTGCTATGCAGCCAAAATAAAAGGGGGGGAGGGAGATAAAGTACTTTTATATTCTACAACATAGATGAACCTTGAAAACATTATGCTATATTAAAGAACTCAGTCATAAAATACTGCATATTTTGCAATTCCACTTATATGAAATGTTCACAATAAGCAAATCTATAGAAACAGAAAGCAGATACATGGTAGCCTAGGGCTGATAGCAGGGTAGCAAGAAGGAGGACGGTCTGATAGTGGGTATGGGTACGGGCATGGGGTTTCTTTTGGGAGATGATGAAAATATTCTATATAAAATTAGACTGTGCTGATCGTTGTACAATTTTATGAATATACTACAATCTTCTGAATTGTACACTTTAAAAGGATGAATTATATGTTATGTGAATCATATCTCAGAAAGCTGTTAAAGATAACAACAGCAAAAAAAAAAAAAAAAAAAGAATCCCAGTAATATGGCTGTAATCCCTATTAAAGACAAATGGAATTGTAAAGAAATATAAAACTGAATTCAGTGATCTTTTTGTTAATAGTAATATCAATATGCTTATTGTGAAACTATTATATATGTATGTGTGTATACATAAAATGGGACAAAGCAGATAAGTAACTGTGTTATGGTTATTAGGAATCAAATTTTATAGCATAGGAGAAAAAAAAGATACAAATGTAAAATTAAGGGGAAACCCTGTAATCTTAAACTTGAAGTGGAGATATCTGTATAAGCTTGTGATTTATTTTTCTTTTTCTGAAAAATACACATTTCCTAGTTCTGTCCGCTAAGAAAGGAGTAGATATTATGACAACCCAGTGCCCCGATTGTGATCTCTAAATCTACCTTCTACTAAAAGGAGTCAGGGGTCCTTGAAGAGAGAACTGATTCCAGTACTAGGGGAAGAAATTGACAAGGTTAGCCCAGAACTCCTTGTGCACAGCAAAGAAAGCTATCAAAGACTACTGAGGTCTTGTTAAAATGACACTGGAAGCAACTTGACACTTTCAGTGGCCAAAGACTAGAAAATCTGAGCACCAAAAGAATACTGAGTGTAATGCGTTGAAACACATCAAATATATAAAAATCAGTACATCATAAAGATGCTAATAAAAAGACAAACTTCATTAGTCAACTTTGCTAGGGTATCAAGTAATTATTTTGCAAACTGATATATAGAGCTGTGGTAGGCAGAATTATCAGATTGGCCCATGAAAATTCCTATCTCTGGGTTATTCAAACAGTAAACTAGGTGCAGCTGTGAAAGGACTTTGCAGAAGTAACCAAAGTCCCAGGTTAGTCAATCTTAAAATACAGAGATTTAGCAGTGTGGGCCCGACTCAGTCATCAACCCTTTAAAAGCTGGGAGTTTTTTCCAGCTGCTGGCAGAAGAGAAAGTGAGAGCTTCTAAGTGTGAGAAGGACTCCATGGCTGTTGTGGGTCTGAAAATGGAGGGACCCACATGGGAAGGAATGCAGGTGGCCTCTAGGAGCAGAGAGTGTCCCTAGCTGACAACCAGCAAAGAAACAGGGGCCTCAGATTTATGATAGCAAGGACGTAGATTCTGCCCAAACCTGAATTAGCTCGGAAGCAGATTCTTCTCCAGAACTTCCAAATAAGATTTCAGCCCAGCTAATACCTTGACTTTGACCTTGTGAGACCCTAAGCAGAGTCCAACTGGACTTTGGACGTTTAGAACTGTGAGATAATAAATGAATGTTATTTTAAGCTGCTACATTTGCGGTGATTTGGTAGTGATAGAAAACAAATACAAAAGGGAACGAATCAGAATGTATCCTACTTTTCCTGTACGAACTGTATTTCAAGGTGTCTTAATCAGCTCAGATTGCTAAACAAGTTACTATAGACTGGATGACTTAAATAGCAAACATTTATTTCTCATGGTTCTAAAGGCTGGGATGTCCAAGATCAAGGTGCTTGCAGATCCACTGTCTGATAAAGACCTGCCTGCTGATTTGCAGGCTACTTGCTGTGTTGCATGGCAAAGAGCGCTAAAGAGAGGAAGCAAGCTCTCTTGTGTCTCTTCTTATAAGGGCACTAATCCTATGCACGAAGCTCCATTCTTAGGACCTAATCACCTCCCAAAGGCCCCATCTCCAAAAACCATCACACTGGAGATTAGGGTTTCGACTTTTGAATTTAGGGGTACACAAACATGCAGTCTATAACACAATTGATGGGGGATCATTCTTCTTGATAAAACAATTCTAGGCAATAAATACAAAAGAAATGCTAGGATTGGGAAGTTACCATTCTGCAACCACAAATGAAATCATGACTCTAGACAATGATATCAATAACTGTTAAAGGCATGTAGGTAAAAGAGTGGATCAAACTGCCAGTATCTAACCCCTCTGATCCATCTTAACATCACACAAGTGAAATCTCATGATGTGATACAATGGGAAGTACACAGCACTCCCTATGTAGTATTCTTGCCAAAAGAACTAAATCTGAATTTAATCAAGCTTCCATAGGAATATGTGAAAAAGCAGTGGAAGATTAGGGCTGGAGGAACACACTAAATGACACCACAAGGATGGAATCAGCCAAAGGTAGACCATAAGAAATATCTTAAAGCAATGACCCAGAAAAAGGTGTATCAGTGAAATGAAATGTGTAGACCAAGTTTGAATTCTGATTCAAACAAATCAACTATAAAAAAATTTTTGAAAACTAAAAATAGAGTTGCCATATGATCCAGCAATCCCACTTCTGGGCATATATCCAGACAAAACTATAATTTGAAAAGATACATGCACCCCTATGTTCATAGCAGCACTATTCACAATAGCCAAGACATGGGAGCAAGCTAAGTGTCCATCAACGGAGGAATGGTTAAAAAAGATGTTGTATATATATATACAATGGAATACTACTCAGCCATAAAAAAGAGTGAAATAATGCCATTTGTAGCAACATGGATGGACCTAGAGATTATCATACTAAGTGAAGTAAGTCAGACAAAGACAGATACCATATGATATCACTTATATGTGGAATCTAAAATATGACACAAATGATCTTATCTACAAAACAGAAACAGACTCATAAACATAGAGAACAGACTTGTGGTTGCCAAGGTGGAGGGGGCATGGGGGAGGGATGACTGGGAGTTTAGGATTAGCAGATGCAAACTATTATATATAGGATGGATAAATAACGAGTTCCTACTGTATAGCACAGGGAACTATATTCAATATCCCGTGATAAACCATAATGGAAATGAATATGAAAAGCAATATTAAAAGAATTTTTAAAGACATTTGGAAGAAGTTGAACACAGATAAGATATTAAGAAATTATAATTAATTTTATTAGGTATGCTAATGGCATTATGGTCATGTTTTTGCAAATCACAAATATTCACCAAAGTTTTTATCAGTAAAATGGTGTGGTGTCTAGATACATCTTAAAATATTCCAGAAGAAAAAAAAAAAGAAATGGGAGTGGGATAGACGAAACGAAAATGGTAAAATGTTGACCATTGTTGAAACTGGATGATGGGTAGTATTTTTGCGTATGGTTGAAAATTTCCATAATATAACTTTTTTTTAATGCAAAAAAAAAAGCCTTTCAGTCATCATGCATAGCAGATGCTGAAAATGATTGCATTAAAAAAACTTCTACAGCGAATTCTGTAACCATTGCTCTCTTCTGTGCCCTTACGTAGCTGGAGAGAAAAACCTGACCAAGGATGCGCTCTCTCTGAGTCCGGTTCTCAGATCACTCATGAGGGTGAAGTAGGGAAATAGTCTTGAACCAGGTACCCCAAACACCAAATGTAAAAGAAAATATTTATAAATTGAGCTACGATAACATTGAGAATTTCTATTCATCAAAAGACCTTTTAAAGGAGAATTAAAAGATAATCCCCAAATAGAATTTATTTCAAGTGAGACTACTTGCCATAATTGTGTATTTTTCTCCAACCACACTCAGTTGTGAGGGCAGACATAGAGTAGGCAGAGTTAGGTTTACCCAGAGTTGGGTTTTTGTCCCCTCAAGTACCACAGACAACCATGAGCCAGGGGGTTGTGTTTTCAATGTGTGAGATTGACTAGAAGACAACAGACTTTAATTGTTCAGGTTGCAAAGGAACTGGGGTTGTGAAGGCAGAGGAAGAAGCAAAAATGCTCTGGAAACAGCAAGGAAGGGTAAAGAGAACACCTTGAAACCCAGTGGTATGAGGGGTTAGGGAGAGAGAGCGCTCACACCCCTTTCCCTAAAAGGCTGCAGGGGAGGTAGTGTCCTGCAGTTAGAGCAGAAAGTGAAGTGCAG
This sequence comes from Hippopotamus amphibius kiboko, assembly GCF_030028045.1. Taxonomy (NCBI): domain Eukaryota; kingdom Metazoa; phylum Chordata; class Mammalia; order Artiodactyla; family Hippopotamidae; genus Hippopotamus; species Hippopotamus amphibius. The sequence goes on along the minus strand of NC_080203.1, from coordinate 96,950,339 downwards.
ATTTAGAGAAGAGGTTGAGGATTTAGAACATTTTCCCGATAACTGACTGTGAGTTCCTGCGTGCACAATAGAAGGTATATTATTAGTCATGGCTCTCCAGAGAAACAGAATCAATAGGTTATATATAGATATATAGAAAGAGATTTATCATGAAGGGTGGCCTCATGCAATTATGTGGCTAAGAAGTCTCACAATCTGCTATCTGCAAGCTGCAAGGAGAGCTGGTGACGTAGTTCCATCCCAAACCTGAAGGCCTGAGAACAAGGGGACCCGCTGGTGTAAGCCCCAGTCTAAATACAAAGGCCCAAGATGTCCGAGGCCAAGAGAAGATGGATGTCCCAGCTCAAGCAGAGACAGCAAATTTGCCCTTCCTCTGCCTTTTTGATCTATTCAGGCTGCCGATGGATTGGGTTGGTGCCCAGTGGCCTCGGTGAGGGTGATCTGCTTTACTCAGTCTACAGATTCAAATGCTCATCTCTTCCAAAGACACCCTTTCAGACACACCCAGAAATAATGTTTTAACAGCTACCTGGGCTTCTCTTAGCCAAGTCAAGTTGACACATCAAATTAACCATCACAGAGGATTTGGAGTAGGTGAGGAGCAGGAGAGTGAGTCATACCAGGGGATATACAGAGAGGCGTTAGCGAATATGAATGTCTGCTAGTCACTGAAGTACACAGGGATGTGACTCGTCCTGACGATCTCTGGACAGAAGGTGGGTGATCAAAAGGAGTTATACCTTCCCCCTTGGGATCGGTCTGGTCTAGGGTGATGAAAGCTCGAATGTGGTCCAAGGCAGAGATGGATAACAGAGTCCCTGTAATGCTAGAACCAGCATGATCTTAAAACAGAGAAAAGTTAAATGTGACTCTGATCTTTCCAGTCTGAGTGACTAAAGTCATGAGGCTATTTTTACCTTAAGTAAAAAATTCAGTAGTTATAGCAGGTTTGACAGAGATAATAATTAGTTCAGTGAAATGAAGAATAATTACCATAGGATTAAATTAAGTCAAGAATATAGGATGGTTTCAAACAGTAAAAATGTTTTGATTAAGACTTTCTGTGAAATTGTCTTTCTTTTTGAAGAATAACTTTCAATCCCTCCTAGGAAGGACTAGAGAAGTATTAAAATATTACAAAGTAATACTGAAACAGTGAGCAAGGGTTTATGTTTTTTTTTTAATGTTTTTAATGTTTATAGGTGTTGGCATGTGACATTTCAGTTTGGCTATTACAAATAGTCTAAGGCAAATGCAAATAAAAAACACACAATACTTCTACCTACACTCTAGAAGGGATTAAAAAACGAAAAAGAGATAATACCAAGTGGATCTCCCATACACTGCTGGTATGCATTGGTACAACCATTTTGGATTAACCATTTGGCAGTATTTACTAAAAAATGAGGATACCCGTAACAGCAACTCTATTTCCAGGTAAAACACCCACACATATGTTCATAGCAGCACTTTCTATAAAAACCTCCAACTGGAAATAACGTAAATGTCCATCAGTGGCGGGCTGGATAAACAAATCCATTTAATTAGTTCATACAATGGAGTACTATAACGCAATAAGAATAACGAACTACAACTGTGTGTAAATAGTATGATCAAATTTCACAAACATAATATTGAGCAAAAGAAGCCAGACCACAAAAAAATAATACATATACTACATGATTCCATTTCTGTAAAGCAGGAGTCATCAAACTACAGCCCATGGGCTGAACACACGTTTTTTTAATTCAAGTTTTATTGAGACACAGTCACACTCATTTGTTTGTATATTGTCATCAGCTGTTTTAGTGCTTCAACTGCAGGGTTGAGCAGTTGTGACAGAGACCATCTGGCCTGCCAACCTAAAATATTTATTACCTGGCTCTTTAAGAAAAAAGATACAAAGTTCAAAAACAGGCAAAATTAATCTACGGTGTTAGAAGTCAGGACCAGAAATCTGTAAGTATTTTGATAAGTTTGTCCTTTCCTCAAAACCACTAAAGAAAATTTCACCTAGACCACGGGTGTGGCAACTATCACAAATAAGAATTTCTGATTTTTATTTATTAGTATTGTGTATATCATTGTACCCTCATTAATACAGGTTTCCAGGGATACACTTAAAAGGATTAAAGTAGAGGTAAAACATTAGTTCAGAAAATATTGTCTCATTCAACCAAGGACAATTTTCATACACACACACAACCCCCCGCCCACACAGGTGACATTTGGTAATGTCTGGAGATATTGGTTGTCACAAGTTGGTAGAGGGTGCTACTGGTATCTAATAGCTAGAGGGTAAGGATGCTGCTAAACGTTCTGCAATACACAGGACAGTCTCCCATATAATTGCCCAGCCCCAAACATCAATAGTGCTCAGGTTGACAAACCCTGGTTTGATCAATGTTGACATAAATTTAGTGCCTCCAGAAGAAGCCAGATATAAAATGATAATAATAGTAATAACAAGACTAAAGCAGTGTTGTCAGATAAAACTTTCTGCAGTGATGGAAACTTTCTATATCTGTGCAGTTCAATAGCCATTAGCTATACTGGGTATTGAGCACTTGAAATATGGCTAGTACAACTTAGGAGCTGAATGTTTAGCTTATTTAATTTTCACAAATTTAAATAAGGTTAGTGACTACCAAATTGGATAGCACAGGACTAGAGCATAGACTCAAAGATGGACTCCTTATGTGAGTCCTTGAAGTCAGTTACCAGCTATGTGACTTTGGCAAGTTCTCTATGCCTTCATTTTCTCATCTGTAAGAGGGAGCTTAGAGTAGAACCAAGATTAAAGGATTGTTATGACTATTAAGTGAGTCAGTGTGTGTAAAGCACTTAGAGCTGAACCTGGTACGTAATAGGTGTTATCCTAGTATGAGCTATATAAATAGTGCTGTTGTTATTATTATTATTACAATATATCATGCAAACCTTCTCTTTCCCAACTCTTCATTCACTCCCCATTCCCTGCAGGAAGAAGTCTAATTTTCTTATCATGGTACACAAAACCCTAACTCTTCAATATTATTCACCCCCATTTTTTGACTCTAGTTCAAATTATTTATAGACCCAAAGAAACTTTGCTTTGGAGGACTCCATGACTATTTTTGTGTGCTTTTGTTTTTCAATTGTAAAATATTTCAAACATAAAAAATATACAGAATAATATATTAAATAGCCATATACCCATCTACCATTTTGCCTTATTTACTTCAGGTTATTTTTTAAATTTTTGAGCATTTAAAATCTTTTTTATTATGTAAAACTTTGAACATACACAAAAGTGGGTAAAATAGTATAATGAATGTCCATCACTCAGCTTCAATAATTATTAACATTTTGCCAATTTTGCTGTTCCAGATCTTTTAAGAAAATTAAACTTGACAGATGCAGTTAAAATTAAGATTTTAATCATGAACTAATTTTGTAATTTTTAGAATGTCTTTTCTGTATCTATTGAGCTAATTATATATGTAATATTTATATATATATATTTCTCTTCTAATCTGTTATTGTGGTGCACTACATTGATAGATTTTCTGATGTTATGTTCTTTGCATTCCTACGGTAAATCTTACGTAGTCAGGAATTAATATTATTTTCATATATTGTTGGATTTGAGTGGCTAGTATTTTATTTAGAATATTTATATCACTGTTCATAAATGAAACTTATTTATAATTTTCTTTTCTCATGTAATCTTTGTCCAGTTTTGGTATTAATGTTTTACTATTCTTATACAGTGAGTTGGGTATTGAAAAGAATATATAGTTCCTATTTCTTTAAGCACAAGGCTTTACATTAAATACCAGATCAAGCTTGTTAATTGTCTTACGAAATTTCTAAGTTCTATATTCAACCTCTAGATTCAATATATTTGTTTTTATATTCTTACTTTTTTGGGTTTGCACAATCTATCAATATAAACCATAAAAGAGAGTTTTATTAAATTTTCACAATATAATTGCTTGTTCCTTTTTAAAATAAATTTACTTATTTATTTTTGGCTGTGTTAGGTCTTCATTGCTGCGCTTGGGCTTTCTCTAGTTGCAGCAGACGGGGGCTACTCTTTGTTGTGGTGTGCGGGCTTCTCACTGCAGTGGCTTCTCTTGTTGCAGAGCACGGGCTCTATAGCACAGGCTTTATAGCACAGGCTCAGTAGTTGTGGCGCACAGGCTTAGTTGCTCTGTGGCATGTGGGATCTTCCCGGCCCAGGGATCAAACCCATGTCCCCTGCATTGGCAGTCAGATTCTTAACCACTGTGCCACCAGGGAAGTCCCCACGATATAATTGTTAATTATGAATTTCTCTTTGTAATTCCATCAGTTTGAAATTGTTATTAGTTGAATAAAAGTTTAAGAAATGGTTCCATCTCTTTAAAACTTCCTATGTTGCTTCGTTTAGCTGTGACTTTTCTGTATGGAGCTGGATTTTGTTTTACATACTTATTCTGACAGTCTGTCATTTGTTGAGTTTATCTGTAAACATTTCCAATGATTACTGATATATCTGGACCAATTTTGTCTTCTTAGCATTTTTCTGTTTACTATCCTTTTTCTCTTTTCTTTTCCTGCCTCTGCTAGTTTGAGAATTATAGATTGCATTTCTGTGATTTTAGTAGTTACCCTTAATTTTTACATCCATACATTTTTCTAACAAGATCTAGTTATTCAGTATTTTTATCCCCTCCTGAACAGATTTTAATACTCTTTAACTCTCTATTGAATAAGCTTTCCCTCTATAATATTTATATTGTTATCTAGAGTTTTATTTTTACTTTTTTAATTCATAAATTATTTTCTTCTTAAGGTAATAGTCAACAGTTAATTAAATTTACTGACATATTTTGTCAGTTTCTATTCTCACTTCTGTTTCTTATATCCCATGCCTTCTCTCTTGGGCTCTTTTTTTTTTTCCAATTTATTTATTTATTTTTATTTATTGGCTGTGTTGGGTCTTTGTTGCTGCACATGGGCTTTCTCTAGTTGCTTTGAGCAGGGGCTACTCTTCATTGTGGTGCGTGGGCTCCTCATTGTAGTGGCTTCTCTTGCTGTGGAGCACGGCCACTAGGCGTCTGGGCTTCAATAGTTGCAGTACACGGGCTCAATAGTTGTGGCTCACGGGCTCTAGAGCACAGGCTCAATAGTTGTGGCACACAGGCTTAGTTGCTCCGTGGCATGTGGAATCTTCCTGGAGCAGGGCTCGAACCCGTGTCCCCTGCATTGGCAGGCAGATTCTTAACCACTGTGCCACCTAGGAAGTCCTGGGCTCACTTTTGTTGTTGCTGAAGTACATTCTTTAATAATTCTTATAGTGAAAATCTGTAAGGGACAAATTCCTCCAGAATGTAGGTATGAAGAGGTCCTCATTTTGTCCCCAGTTTTTTAAAATGATATTTTAACAGGAAATAGGTGTCCAGGTGGCAGTTACTTCCTGTCAATATCTGGAAGATATTACTCCATTATCTATTGATGTCATGAGGAACCTGCTATTTAGACTAATTGTTGTACCTTTGGAAGTAATTTTTTACTTTCCACAAGAACCTTTTATATTTTCTGTCATTGATGCTTTGCAATTTTACTTCAATGTATCTAGCTATAGATTCTTTTATCCTGTTTGGTATTCAGCACTTTTGATCTAAAGACTTAGGTCTTCAATTTTAGAATATTACCAGCTTTTACATCTTGAAATAGTGCTTCTCTTCCATTTCCCCAACTCTCTTACTTTAGAATTCCTATTTTTAACCCTCCATGTCTCTTAACTACCCTTTCATGTTTAGTTTTAATCTTTTTTTCTCTTTGTGCTCTACTTTAGGGGAGTTCATTGGAACTACTTTTCAGTTCACAAAAGCATCCCTGTAATTGTGTCTGGTCTAGGGTTTATCCCATCTACTATGTTTTAATTTTTCAATTATGTTTCTTATTTAAAAATGCCTAATTGATTCCTTTTCATATCTACCTATTCTTGTTTCTCTTCTGCTTCTTTTTATTTGTAATTCCATGCATTTGTGAATAAAAACTATTCTTTCATTATTCTCTTTCAACAGCCTTATATCATTAGTTTAAAATCTTTGTTTCATAAGTTATTATTGCCTGCAATAAATTTATTATCATATTATTGATTTATAGTTTATGTTTCTTGGCCTTAGATTTCCAGAGGTGTTTTGGGCATTTTGGCTGGTAGGGTCTTTTGAATGGCCAGTGGGTGGGTCTCCTTCCTTCTCTTTTTCCTATCCTCTCTAGAATTTCTGGTGTCATCTTCACTCCACTCCCGGGGAGTTGAGTACTAAATCAGGTTTTACGGTGCCATTTCCAAGGTCTGGTCAGATAGTGTCAATGGGTGACTTGACTGAGTTCCAGGTGCCGAGGCTGTATCTGTGTCCTCCCACCTTCCTAGATCTATAGCTTGCTAAAAGTCATAGCCTCTACAAATTATTGGTAATAGCTTCCCCCCCACACACAGCCTTTTTATTAGATGAGGGGGTGCCATCCTGACCATTGGCTTTAAGCAGAGTCCCTGATGACTGTCTTCCTTCTTGCATAGGTTCTATTTAGCTCCCTTTACTCTGCAGAACCACTATCAGCTTTGAGACCCAGAGCCTCCCAACCTAAGGCTTTATGACCCCATCATTTTCTTTCTTTATTTCTTTTCTTTTTCTTCCTTTCTTTTTTTTTTTTGGCTGCACCATGTGGCTTGTGGGATCTTAGTTCCCTGACCAGGGATCAAACCGGGGCCCTCAGCAGTGAAAGCACTGAGTCCTAACCACTGGACCGCCAGAGAATTCCCTACCGCATCATTTTCTATTTCTGTTCATTTTCTGTCCAAGGAGTTATCTTGCTCTTAAATCTGGCTATATTTTTGTCTTTTTCACTTTATTTTAAAAAATATGTTTGTTTGTTTGTTTGTTTGTTTATTTTTGGCTGCATCAGGTCTTAGTTGCGGCATGTGGGATCTTTCATTGCGGCACACAGACTTCTCTCTAGTTGTGGTATGTGGGCTTAGTTGCTCACAGCATGTGAGATCTTAGTTCTCCAATCAGGGATCAAATCCACGTCCTCTCCACTGAAAGGCGGATTCTTAACCAGTAGACCACCAAGGAGATCCCACTTTTTCACTTTTATGTCATGTTTACTGATGTTATGAATTTAAACTGGAGAGGATATATTGCGTGCTATCTTACCAGGAAGCCAATTCTATAACTTTTCACAAGTTATTCCTTTGTCTACAACCTTCTGGCACTGGTCTGCCTCCAAATCATCAAAACTACTCTGGAGCCACTTCCTTGTAAACTCTCTCTAGATATATTGCATCTATATCATGGACACTTTTCTGCTCTGCCTTTAACTATATTGTAATTGTCTTGATATCTGTCCTCTTATGGGCCTGTACCATGTTTCATAATCATCTTTGTATCTTTCAGAACCTAGCAGATTGTCTAGTGCAGAGTAGGTGCTCAATAAAACTTTGTTTTATTAACCTGAATAGAATGTAGCAGGGGCCCCAAACAAATTCAAGATAACTGTATTTTATTTTACTTTTAATTTAATTTTTATTTTATATTGGAGTATATTGGTCTACAATGTTGTGCTAGTTTCAGGTGTACAGCAAAATAATTTAGTTATACATATAAATATATCCATTCTTTTTCACAGTCTTTTCCCATATGGGTTATTACAGATTATTGAGTATAGTTCCCTGTGCTATATAGTAGGTCCTTGTTGATTATCTATTTTATACATAGTAGTGTGTATATATTAATCCCAAACTCCTTATTTATCCCTCCCCCAACATTTATGTTTTGGTAACCATAAGTTTGTTTTCAAAGTCTGTGAGTCTGTTTCTGTTTTGTAAATATTTTCATTTGTATCTTTTTTTTAAATTCCACATGTAAGTGATATCATATCATATTTGTCTTTCTCTGTCTGACTTACTTCACTTAGTATGACAATCTCTAGGTCCATCCATGTTGCTGCAAATGGTATTGTTTGGTTCTTTTTTATGGCTGAGTAGTATTCCATTGTGTGCGTGCGTGTGTGTGTGTGTGTGTGTGTGTATGCCACATCTCCTTTATCCACTCTTCTGTCAATGGACATTTAGGTTGCTTCCAAGTCTTGGCTATTGTAAATAGTGCTGCAATGAACATTAGGGTGCGTGTATCTTTTCGAATTATGGTTTTCTCTGGATAGATGCCCAGGAGTGGGATTGCTGGATCATATGGTACCTCTTTTTCTAGTTTTTTAAGGAACCTCCATACTGTTCTCCATAGTGGTAAAGGGACTGTATTTTAAACACTTATACCCAGCCTCTTAAAGCCATTGTATTGGGAATTCCCTGGTAGTCCAGTGGTTAGGACTCTGCACTTCCCTGCAGGGGGCATGGGTCAGGGAACTAAGATCCTGCAAGCCAACCAGTGCAGCCAAAATAAATAAATAAGTAAAGCTGTTGTGACTCCCGTGACATCATCCAGCGCATGTGCCTCCCTCAGTATGAGCTGCTCTAAGACAGGAACCTCCAAATTTAATTAAGGCCTTTAGCACAATTAATTAAAAGTGAAACATAATTGTACACACAGTTGATCACCCACGATAGGGCATGATTAACAAAGTAACCTTTCCTTTTCCTCAAGTGATTCTGTGAAACCCCCCCCTTTACCCTTCAGCTCAGCTTGCTGAAATATTCCAAACGTAGAAAGCTTTAGGCGGCCTACAAAAAAGAAAAAGAAAAAAAGAGGCCACAAATGTTCCCTCTCTCTTTTAAGTAAATAAAATAACAGCAGCAAATGAAATAAATACGGTATTGTGCAGCATTTTAAAAAGTCCAAATCAAAACTAAATGTGAGCAAAGACAAAAATTTTAGAAATAAATACAGCCGTCATATTGCTTTACTGCTGTCTGAATATGAACTTCAACTGGAAAGGAAATGGTGAAGACAGATTCAGGAAATATTTCACAGAGTCAGTGGACCTTGCTGACATATAAGATATGGTGGAGGAAGAAGACACCAGAATTGATTACAAGGTTTCTAATTTAGGTAAGTAGGCACCTGATGGTACTGTTAGCCAACACAATGAACACTGAGGAGAAAGCAGATGTGCAGGAAACAGGAGTTTACGATATATTGAGTTTGACAAACTTTTCATAATTCACATGCGTGCCTAAGATTGACATAGGGGTGTTATATTCATAACACGTTGAGAAAAATCTCTGACCACAAAATTTCACCTGGAAGGTAAATGGTGTGATATTTTGATAAAGTTATTGGAAATTATCCACAACAATTTAGGAAATGTAATAAATAAAAACATCTTGTGTAAAATTGTCATTCTCCCAGAGTTTGCATAATTTCTCTTGATGAGGCATATAACTGTTGAAGCATTTGCTTAATTGATAATTTGTGCATAATTTTCCAAACTTTGGAACATAATTATCATCACTTGTGTCTGCGTTAACACTGGAATGAAACACTTTGGTGAAATGTTTTAGACACTAACAAAGTTTTAAAGATGGCAAATAAGGAAGAAAGAAAATTTTCCATTAACATGAGAACAGCAGGCTTCTGTCAAGCGCCATACAGCTTAGCATGTCTCAGGGTAAAATAAATTTGGATATAATCAGGGCATTAATGTAAAGCAAAATTGAGTGCAATTTTAATGAGTTAAACCAAGATCAGATTTTAATTTTAATTCCAATTTTCCATTACCTATTTGAATGTGGACAAGTCATTGAAAATCTCCACACCTCAGTCTCCTTATCTTTCAAAGGAATTATCCTTCAGGATCCTTCCAATTCTGCCAGTCTGTTATTCAAGCATCTAATCTATATGCAACCCTCTTGTTTTTCAATTTCTCATTTATCAATACCCACCCTGCTTACCTCATAGGTCTGTTGGGAGAATTAAATGAAATAATGCATATACAGGAGTTTTGAAAATTAAAAACTGCTTTGCAAATGTAAAGTATAACAATGATACAGGATTTAAAAATCATGCTGATGAAAGTTTTTTGAAATTCAACAAGACTCAATGGGCTACGAGCAGAACCTTACTTCACAAATGGTCAAAATAAGGCACAAAGTGGATATAATAAAAGAGAATGTTAGCACTGCAAACACTGTTAGACATCACTCAGAGTGAGTAGCCGAGTTCCAGAGACGGGGTACCAAAATATCACAGAGAATTGTTGATATTACCCCAAACTTGGACACTTAAAATGGAAATATTCATCTTATCTCACCTGGTTTCCGTGGGTCAGGATCATAGGAAGGGCTCATCTGGGAGGTTCTAGCTTAAGGTCTGTCACTGGGTTGCAATCAGATGGTGGCTGGTGCTGGAACAGCTGTGCTGCCCAGGTTGTCTCTTTGGAACCGAATCGTGCAGTTCCCCACATCCCAGACCCCTACCCCCCCACCCCCACCCCCAAGTACAAAACCAAGCAGTTAATGATGAGGACGACAGAGTCACAGACTCAGTGTCTGATGCCCATTCTTGAGTTGTTTTACAGACACTATAACTGCCACCAGAGGAAAAAGAAAGCTAACTGTGTGATGACCAGACTGTAGCCGTGACATAAACTGCTCCATCTCAAGCAGTACTGAATCTGTGGCTACCACAATTCTAAGAACTGGCCTCAAGACAACGGGATTCATATTAATCTATGCTCATAATAATCTATGTCTTTGTGGACATCCAAATAATTGTAGCTTGCTCTGCCTGTAAATGTAAATGGGCAACTAAAACTGTCAGCAAAGGGATGCTACAGACCCACGTCATCTTCCACTCTGAGAATATGATGCTCTATATCAGCATGCACAAGTTACAGAAGACAGACCTTTATCTCTAATCCCTTAGAAATGGAATGATGTCTGAGGAGTGGGGATTTGTAAGCAGCTCTTTGCAGGAAACCACCCTCAGCAGGAAGCCCCTTTTCTTGTCTCTTTAGCAAAGCTATATTGTAACTAAATTTTAAACCAAGCACCCCCATGCTCTACTCATCTCCAGTCCAAGCACACCTTTCAAATCTTTTAATCACACAATACCTTGCCTCACTTGTGGCTTCTTTCTGTAGATCAAAGAAGTAGAAATGAAGAATACGTAATCAACAGATGACCAGATCTCTTCCCTAGCTTCCCCATCAGTAATCTCTTGAACAAACAGTGTGACCAAACTGTGTGAACAAGATAACATCTAGAGGAAGATCAGGAGGAGTCAACAAGCCTGCACACAGTGGGGGATGACGGGGACTCTGCTCCCCTATCTCAATGATTAACTGAGATTATTTCTGTTTCTTTTTAAAAACTTTCAGGCCTAGCAGAATCTTCGAGGTGGTTTTTGGGGGATGCTGAGTTCACCATCTCCTCAGATTGCCAGCATTTTGATTAAAGGCAACTTTTCTTTCTACCAACATTTGTGAGTATTGAGTGTCTAAGTGGCGAGCAGTGGGACCCGATTCATTTGGTAACATCTTCACATTGTCTCAGCATCTCTCTGTGTAGTCTCTCTGTGTTGGCTGCTTTGTCAGACTGCTTATGTAGCTGCTATCAGGTTCAAGAGTCTTCCAGCAAAGCAGGTGGGAGCTGCATTGCCTGTCAGGACCCAGCCTTGGAAGTCTCATGGTGTCACTGCTGCTGTAATTCTATTGGTTGAAAAAGTCCAAAAAGTTCACCAAGGAACACCTTGTCCATGTTCAAGGGAACAAGACCTGGACCCACCTCTTGATGGGAAAAGTGTCAAGATCATGTTCTCAGAAGAGTAGGTAGAATGGTAGACATTATCTCACTTTCTTTGGAAAATACAATCTGCCAAGCCTTACAAGTTCTTAGCTCTGCATACCTGGCACTTAGCATAAATTTGGTTATCAAATCAAGTTGAACATTAAAATATTTTCAGTCCTATTTTCCTATAGAAAGAAAAAAATTATCAAGGTATTTAAGTGTAAAACCTTGTTTACAGCACCAAAAGGGAGACCTAATCCCATGCATTTGACTTTTCCCTTCCCACTTCGCTGTCCTCCCTGGTGGAAAGACTATTATTTATGCCCAAGAATTAAAGAAATAATGATTTTTAAAAATGGGTTATCCAGAACTGCTCTGTCCCAAACAGTAGCCACTAACCACCTGCAGCTTGAAATACAGGAATGAGAGACAGTTTTTGTTTTTTTGTTTTGTTTTGTTTTTTTAGGGGCTGCCTCCAAAGAGCCCCCTCAGTTTTCTTAGTGCCTTCTGGTCCTTTTATATTTTATTTTATTTTATTTATTTATTTTTGGCCACAGCACGTGGCATGCAGGATCATAGTTCCCTGACTAGGGATGGAACCCTTGCCCCCTGCAGTTGAAGCACAGAGCCCTAACCACTTCCCCAGGCTGATTTTTTTTTAATGTTAATTTAACTTAACTTAGCCCAATTCGAATTTTAAAATTGCCACTCAATCCAGTTACCGGAAATTTTTAAGAATGTTTGGAACAATTTGAGTATGTGAATCTACTTCTTCAACTGTAAATTTTATGGAATCAAAAGACAGAAATCGAGTATTCCCAATGAAAATGTAACATCTGACTTGAAAAGTGCTGTAAGTCTAAAATACACCCTAGATTTCAAAGGCTTAGTAAATGTAAGATATCTCAATGATTTCTTACATTAGTTACATGCTAAAATGATAGTGTTTCAGATATATTGAGTTAAAATATATTACTCAAATTAAACAGCCTTTTACTTTTTTAATTTGACTATCAGAAATTTTAAAATAATATATGTAGCTTACATCATATTTTTCTTGGACTGCACTGATCTACAGAGAGGGAGATAAGTTCCAAAATAACCATGTAAAAGGTGAAAGTGGTTTTTTTTTTAATAACAAAACTTATAGAACGAGTTGACAATTTAAACTACATGCATATATTACTTTGTTAGGAAAATATGGAGAGGTGGAAGGAAGGCTCTTGGGCCCTAGATCTCACCAATTTACTTAGGAAGTTACATACTTTGGTTGGTAGCTTCCATCTGATTGCTAAGTTATAGCAGGTACATATTTACTGACATATAAACTGTAAACAACTTTTCAACCCTGGAGGTCTCATCTTCTTTGTCAAGATTTGATATCTGATTTTGCCAAAACATTACATTGGTTTTAATTACAGCTGAATGAGACCCTGGAGATGCTCTCTCATGTTACAGATGAGAAAAACCAAGGCTGAGCTATTTTAAGAATCTGCTCAAGGTCACACAGCTATCTAGTGAAAGAGCTGTGTCACTCTAATGGTTTAAATGGGCTAGGAAAATATGCCTTTATAGATAAAATTGGTTGTAAACTATGTTATTCTAAATCATTATACGTTTAATGATTATACATTTTGGAGAAAAGGAAAATGTTCTCCTTCAATATGAAACCAAGGGCAGTCATCAGTTAGATCTGTTAAACTATAGCTTGCTTAATAAATAATATCCTGTAACCTGCCTTCACTGACTAAGCTTCCTTTCATTGTTTTTGCAAATTGCATACCCTCCCAGCTTCATGTAGTAAAGATAATATATTACAAGCTCCTTAACCACCCTCTATAAATATGTTGTAACGGTGGCTTAAGTTGTTTTTCAGGAACCTGGAGTCAGCTTTCATCCAGTTTGAGCCAGCTGAGACTGGTTGGAACCTCGGACCTTCAAACCGGGCCTGAGGACTTCCCTGGTCCTTAAGAATCCGTCTGCCAGTGCAGGGAACACGGGTTTGATCCCTGGTCCGGGAAGATCCCACATGCCACCGAGCAACTAAGCCCATGCACCACAACTACTGAGCCTGCACTCTAGAGCCCTCGAGCCACAATTACTGCGACTGCGTGCTGCAACTGCTGAAGCCCGTGCACCTAGAGCCTGTGCTCTGCAACAAGAGAAGCCACTGCAGTGAGAAGCCCACGCACCACAACAAAGAGTAGCCCAACAAAGAGAAGTCTGCTCACCACAACTAGAGAAAGCCCGTGCACAGCAACGAAGACCCAATGCAGCCAAAAATAAATGAATAAATATTTTTTAAAAAGAAGGAAAAAAATTAAAAAATGAACAAACAAACAAAAACACAGCAAACTGGGCCCGAGCAAGTGTCTGATGAATGACCTTTTTATGTCAGAGGGCCCAGAACTCCATCCTCAGACCATGCTAACGCCTCCATTTCTGACCATGTATCCTATGAAGAAGCATGTAACTCAGATATGCCTGCTCAGAACACTGATTACGTCACCTTTTTCTTGCCTTAAATCATTTTTCCCCACATCTCAGACCACCTTGCTTCCTTATCCCATAAATACCCTGAGCTCCTCGCCTTTGGGGAAGCAGATCTGAGACTTGTCCTCCCGTCTCCTCATTTGCTGCCTCGTAAATAACCCCTTTCTATGCTGCAAGCCTTTGCATCTCAGCCAAGCGAACCTGGTTTGGTAACAAATACTGTGGATCTCTAGCTCCCACAGTCAAGAAAATACACATTCCAATTTTTTTTTCTATTTCCAAAAGAATTCACTTTCCTTTTTTTTTTTTTAACCTGAATCATCTGGGTGGTAAGAAAGGGGATATTACTTGTTTGTTTCACTCATGTTCCTATGAAAACTAGTTGGGGAAGTAAGAATGTCTTAAGCATTCTGTGGATCAAAAAACCCTACAGAAAGCGGTCTAAGTTAAAAGTCATTTTCTTTGTGAAAATTGTCTTTTATAAATTGAGCACATATTTATGAGTACTTGCCAAGCTCAAGGCACTGTGTTAGATGTTAAGGGAGGTGAAGAAATACTTGTATCCTAAGATCCCTTTCACTCAATTCGTTTGCAATGTAAGTGCCACTAGAAGCCGAACTGTACCTTGCTATGTAGCAATTTTTCATTGCATTATAAGTAGCTTTACATTAAAACTTTCCTATGGAATTGAATAACTAAATCACTTTGAGGTTATAAAGTTTAGATAGGAAATACATGAATACATATCAACATTTTATTCCAATTTCCAACATCATAATTTTAATTGTTTTAATTAGTTAGGAAAATTCTTTTATGAATTTCTCAGATTTTTCTGTCTGGGCCATATTTCATTATAAGCGTTAGCAAGTGAATTGGTTTATTAGCACCAATGTCCTCACTAGATGAAAGACTTTTGTTTTTCCGCTTCGTACCTACTAAGGTCCCTGGTCAAAACTTCCAGTCATGTGGGTTGAGACATTTCTGTTAGTGAATTAGAATAAGCAATGGAGAAGTAGTCTGCATTAGGTAATGGCCAATTTGTGTTAACCAAAGAAAGGAAGAGAGAAGAGAGTGAGGAGGGAGGGGGAGGAAGGAAAGAAGAGAAGGATGAAAAAGAAGTACCACTTACAATTGCTTCAAAACTCATAAAATACCTACAATTCACCATGAAGTATGTGAGTCTTTTATAAAGAAAAGTAT
This sequence comes from Hippopotamus amphibius kiboko, assembly GCF_030028045.1. NCBI lineage: Eukaryota > Metazoa > Chordata > Mammalia > Artiodactyla > Hippopotamidae > Hippopotamus > Hippopotamus amphibius. Next base: position 96,934,927 of record NC_080203.1, on the reverse strand, counting down.
AGGGGCTTCCCTGGTGGCACAATGGTTAAGAATCTGCCTGCCAACGCAGGGGACACGGGTTCGATCCCTGCTCCAGGAAGATCCCACATGCCGCAGAGCAACTAAGCCCGTGCGCCACAACTATTGAGCCTGCGCTTTAGAGCCCATGAGCCACAACTATTGAGCCCATGTGCTGCAGCTACTGAAACCCACGCGCCTAGAGCCCGTGCTCCGCAACAAGAGAAGCCACGGCAATGAGGAGCCCGCGCACCACAACAAAAAGTAGCCCCCACTCACCGCAACTAAAGAAAGCCCACACACAGCAAAAAAGACCCAACACAGCCAATAAAATTAATTAATTAATTAATTAATTAAAGAAAATCCCAGGTTGGAGCTATTGGCAAGTTATGAATGGCCTAAAAAAAAAAAAGTATAAACTATAGAAGGACAGAAAAGAGGACACAAACATATGTTCTCTAAAGGAATGATTGTATAGAGACAGAAAGTCCCACCAGATTAATTTATATACATAAATGTTTAAAATACACAAAACTAGTATGGTGATTCCTCAAAAATGAAACATAGAATTACCATATGACCCACTTCTGGGTACATACTCAAAAGAATTAGAAGCAGGGACTCAATAAGATTCTTGCACATCAATGTTCATAGCAGCATTATTCACAATAACCAAAAGGTGGGAATGACCCAAATGTCCATCAACAGATGAACGGATAACAAAAAGTGGTATATACATACAAGGGAATATTATTCAGCCTTAAACATGAATGAAATTCTAATACATGCTACAGTGTGGATGAAACTTGAGGACATTATGCTAAGTGAAATAAGCAAGACACAAAAAGGCAAATGTTGTAGGATTCTGCTTATATGAGATATCTAGAATAAGCAAGTTTATTAAGATAGAAAGCAGAAGAACTACCAGGGGCTAGGGTGGGTGTAATGTGAAGTTATTGCTTAATGGGGACAGAGTTTCAGTTTGGGATTATGAAAAAATCCTGAAGATTGATAGTAATGATGGCTGGCCAACAATGTGAATAAACTTAATGCCACTGAATTGCACATTTTAAAATGGTTAAAATGGTAAATTTTGTTATGTATACTTTCATCACAATAATAAATTAATTAATATATGAATATATAAAACATCTAAAAATGCACAAGATAAAATGTAAATTGCTTATGGATACACACACACACATTACATACACTTTAAGATAATAATTCATGGCCTATGTTTCACCTTAGATCTTCTTAAATATTCCCTCTGTCAATGAAAAATTTATCAGTCAATCTGAAACAGAAATGGAAAATTTTATTCGAGCCAAATTTGAGGATTATAACCCAGGAAGAGCACCTCAGAAAGCTCTGAGAACTGTTCTGCCCATTAGAAGTCAAGGCACAAAAAAAAACAAAAAAAAACAAAAACAAAACAAAAGCTGGGCTTCCTAGGTGGCGCAATGGTTAAGAATCTGCCTGCCAATGCAGAGGTCACGGGTTCGATCCCAGCTCCAGGAAGATCCCACATGCCACGGAGCAACTAAGCCCGTGTGCCAAAAAAAAAAAAAAAAAAGAAGTCAAGGCACAGGGACTTCCCTGGTGGCTTAGTGGTTGGGAATCTGCCTGCCAATGCAGGGGACACGGGTTCGATATCTGGTCAGGGAAGATCCCACATGCCGCGGAGCAGCTAAGCCTGTGTGCCACAACTACTGACCCTGTGCTCTAGAGTCCGTGAGCCACAACTACTGAACCCACATACCACACCTACTGAAGCCTGTGCACCTAGAGCCCGTGCTCCACAACAAGAGAAGCCACTGCAATGAGAAGCCTGAGCAACGCAGCGAAGAGTAGCCCCCGCTCATCACAACTAGGGGAAGCCTGTGTGCAGCAACAAAGACCCAATGCAGCCAAAATAATAATAAGAAAAGAAAAGAAGTCAAGGCATAGTTATATAAGTTTTTTGAGACAGAGGGCTGCACATCAAATGATGTATTATTGACAGTTTACATAATCATGATGGGTCATGTGATCCTTTACAAGATTAAGAAGGAATATTATCTTTTAAGGAGTTGTCTTGTTGATGGTAGGAGAATGTTGCTGTTTATGGTTGAGCAGGTATTCCTGTCCATGGGGAAGGTTTGGTCAATGCATAATGCAGATACGCAATGCACAGTGCAGGGAGAGAAGAGGCCAAAAGGCAGAGAAGAATTCTTTTATGTTCAGATTTTTCTTGGCTTGCCATAAAATATGGATTTTATTTCACATCTCCAATTTTGGTAAAAAATTCTGTGTGTGTGTAAGTGTCCAGCAAAGATCTAAAAGAAAACATCTTAACAGTTACCTCTGAGTAAGCAAATGGGATTGGTGGGGGGAGCTACTGAGAGAATTTCAAGGATCACAAGTCCAGGTTGTCTCCTGTGTTTCTGGCCATCTGACTATAAATCAGAGGTTCCCACCACCCCCCGGGTTCAACTAATTTGCTAGAGCGGCTCACAGAAATCAGAGAAGCATTTTATAATTACTTAAGCATTTTATAATTACTTTATTATGAGTTTATTATAAAAGGATATAACTCAGGAGCAACCAGATGGAAGAGATGCATAGGGCAAGGTGTAGGGAAAGGATGAGGAGTTTCCATGCCCTCTCTGAGCTCACCACTATCCCTAAATCTCCATGTGTTCCCAACCTGGAAACTCATCCTTTTGGATTTTTATGGAGGCTTCATTACATAAGCATAGCTGATTAAATCATTGACCATCAGTGATTAGTTCCACCTCCAACCCCTCTCCCCTCCCCAGAGGTGATGGTGGGAGGCTGAAAATTACAACCTTCTAATCTTGAGGTTGGTTCCCTTGGCAACCAACCCCCCTTCTTAGGTTACCTAGGGGCTTTCCCAAAGCCAACGCATTAACATAAACTCAGGTGTGCTTATATGAATAACAAAAGCCACCATTACATCTTTATCATTCTTGTTATTTAGGAAATTCCAAGGATTTTAAGAGCTCACTGCCAGAAACAGGGATAAAGACCAAATATATGTTTCTTATTGTCAATCACACCGTCACAGTATTTTGAGATTTTCCATAATAAAAAGCTTTTTTAAGGAAAAAAAATCTAAATATAAAAAACAAAACTATGAAATACTGGAAGTAAATAAAAGAGAACATTTGTTTAAATCTTGGTGTTGGAAAGTCTTCCCAAGGAAAACAAAAACCCAGAAGTTTCAAAAAGGAAAAGATTCACAGATTAAACAACATAACAATATTAAGTTTAGATATGGCAAAATCCCCTAAAAACAAAACTGAAAAACAGGAACAAAAGATTAGGAGAAAATATGCTTAACATATACAGCAGACAAAAAACTAAAACCCCTATTATTTTAAGAGTTCCTATAGATTGTCAATAAAAGACTAGAAAAAATGTACAAGGGATATTAACTAGTAAATAAGGATAATAAAATGGCAAAGAAAAAACAAAGTTTGTTTCCCTTTGTTTTAAATTCCCTATGTCCGGTGACAAGGATGCTTTCTATCCTCCTGGTACAGAAAGGATATTTTTTACATGAGAGACTTATCTCCTGCTTTGTGGGGGACAAAAGAGTGTCAGAGTGTTCTTGTACCAGCTCTTTCTCAAGGACCTTTAATTCAGAATAATCAATATGCCAAAATAGCATATTTGGGGTGAAATATTATGAACCTCTACACGTCTCAAACATCAATCAGGGTGGTAATGGTTAAGTAATATATGATGCAACCATACTACGGAATACCACACAGCCTTCAAAAAGTGTGAATGAAAAATGTTGCCTGTCATATCAGTAAACAAAGGATGTTGTAGCCATCAAGCCATCACATTTCAGCCACCAGCACCCTTTCCCATGGTGAGCCCTGAGGGAACTCAGGATGGAGGCAGGATGCCCGCCATTGAGCAGTCAGCCACTGCATCCACCCCTCAATGGTACACCCCGAGGAGACTCAGGATGGGAAAACACAGGGTACTGGCCCCAGATAGCTGAGGTACATATCAAAAGAATGATTTCAATGAGTCCAGACATTTGCATCTTCCCATACATAGAATAGAAAAGCACTAAATTAGTTAACATGAGATGTCTGATTTTCTTTATTTAACAGTAATCTTTTGATATCCCAACTACCTGGTTTTTGTTACAAAACTCCTATATATCCTGACTCCTCCTGTAACAGGGAAGAGCTAAATCAGACTCCATGTTGGATTTGTTTCTTTGACTTTAACCTTTGCTTTTTGTTGCTTTTGTTATTATAATCACACATAATGGCTTGCCTCAGAGAACCCTGCCCACCAGTGAATGGCTGCAGAAAAGAAACTAACGCAACTGCTCCCTGAGGCTAGTCATTCCCGGAGATGTGTGGCAAGACTGATGGCCCTTTTACTTTACTTCCTCACCACCTCTCTCCCTCTGATTCTATAAAACAAACTGGCATCCAGAACCCACTAAGATGGTTTTTTGGAGACACTAGTCTGCCATCTTCTCGGTCTGCCAGCTTTCTGAATAAAGTTGTATTCCTTGCCTCAACACCTCATCTCTGATTCATTGGCCTGTTGTGTGGAGAGCTGAGCGACCTTGGATTCAGTAACACTCCCTCACCTCTTTGGAACTATCTGAGAAGCTGTCTCTCAGGCTTGAAGTCCTCAGAAATCTGCTGAATGAAACATAATTTTCAACTTTTAGGTTGTGCATTTTTTTTCAGTTGACAAAAGAATAAGGTTAACAACAACAAAAATATATCCAAGGTATATTGTCAAGTGAAAAAACTTGAGGACTAATATATATAGTGTAATTATTTAAATAAGGTACTCCTTAATTTCCCCAGCATTACTATATTACTCATCCTTAAACAAAGAAATCTCTGCTACTACAACTTATCCTGAAGAACCCTGGAGGATGCTCCAAAACAACTCATCCTGGAGCATGCTGCATTGAATTACCCACATGAGAAACATCTTTCTCAGAAATCAATACCTGAAAATTGAAGTTTACTGGCAAGACTTCTGACTTGAAGTATTTTTGTTTTCTCTGAACACACCATCTCAATTCATATATCTGTATTTCTTGCCCAACATTCCCACAAGCCTATTGATGTATTATTTCATCTGTTCTGGAAGATGACTGCCTTAATCTTTGCATAACCAGAGCAATTTCAGGTGTGACGCAAGGTCTTTGTTTTACCATAGACCATCTTGAACAGTGTGTGTGTATGTGTGTGTGTGGTGTGTAAATGCCCAGTAAAAGATCTGAAAGGAAACTCATATTGAAACTGAGCAAGTGGGTCCCTCTGGGTACTCCATTTGTCGTTTGTAGAAAATAGGCTCCATTCAGCCTCCATGACCTTCCCTGAGTTCCAAAGGACAGATTCAAAAATTTGCTAATCAGGGAAGGGAAGGAATGCAGAAACAAAGGAGGAGCAGTCAAGAAACAATAGTGCAGCAATTAAAGCAGGGTCCTGGTTCCTGCTCAAGGAATATGCATAACAATATCTTTGAGTTCTTCTGCAGGGACTAAGGCCCCCAGTCATGTGGAGGATGGAAATTTCAGGCTGAGCACAAGACTCCTGGAACACCACCCTGTTACCTCAACCCCAACCAATCAGAAGAAAGTCGCACACCCTGCAGCCCTCCCCCTAAAGTTTGCTTATAAAAACTTCTACCCCTAAACCATCAGGAAGTTTGAGGTTTTTGAGCACAAGGCACCCATTCTCCTTGCTTGGCCCTGCAATAAACCTTTCTCTGTTCCAAACTCCCACGTTTAGTTATTTGGCTTCACTGTGCATCAGGCACATGAACTTGTGTTCGCTAAGAATATTATCCTCAGCAGTTACCTCTGAGTAAAGGAATAGGTTTGGTGAGTGAATGAAAGGGAGAATTCCACTTTTTACTCTATAAACTTCTATATTATTAGATTTAAAATAAAATAAGCCTGGATTTATATAAATAAATATAATACATATAATATTTTATAATGTGTTTACAATTTCAAGACCATTTAAATCAACCAAATAATTTGCCTAAGGTTTTCAGTAGGATCCAGACTCTGCTACTGAAAACCTCAGGCAAGTTTTCCTCTCAAAAGCCTTTGTTCTACTCATGGACACCTCTACAGGATTATCTATGTTACTTTATTTTTTTAATATTTATTTATTTATTTATTTATTTCACTGCATCGAGTCTTAGTTGCAGCATGCAGGATCTTTGTTGCAGCATGTGGGATCTTTCGTTGCAGCGCACAGGCTCTTCATTTTGCCACACAGGCTTCTTCCTAGTTGTGGCACATGCACTTGAGAGTGCATGGGCTCAGTAGTTGTGGCACGAGGGCTCTCTAGTTGTAGCATGTGGGCTCTTAGTTCCCCAGCGAGGGATTGAACACACATCCCCTGCATTGGAAGGTGGATTCTTAACCACTGGACCACCAGCAAAGTCCCTATCTATTTTACTTCAAATGAATGCTGTGAGTGACAGAAAATTCTGACTCAAAATGGTCTTCAGGCTGTTGGCTTTGCTCTCAGGCTGCTTCCCCACCTGGCTGCAAGATGGCTGCCGAGATCTGGGTATGACACCCAGAAATGACTTACCTTGAGAAAGAAAAACTGTCTCTAGTACTATTGTCTCTTCCTTAGGAGCCAGGAAACCTTTCTAGTTGGCTTCTGCTAATGATAGGGATAGACTAGGATAGTTACACAGGTAGTTTTAGAAATTGCACTAGGGGATTATAGATAGAGAGGGAAACTTAGGGAACTTTGGGAGACCAGTATAAGTTAATGATCACTCAAGAAAGGTATCGGAACATCATGGAATGAAGCAGGCTTGCTTAACGAGAAAACCATCAATAAAATCATGAGGTATGCCCCAGACCATTAAGTGAAAAAATGAGGCCTGCATCCTGCTTGTCAAGTCCAGCAAGATAATGATTCTTAGAACCAAGGACAGGAATATAAGGGAAAGGTGACATTCCAAAGTAGGAGACCCTCATTGTACTGAAACCTGAGATGATTTAACATATTTTAGTATATGTTACCACCCTTCTGCTGATTTCAGTAAGTGCCATGACAGTCCTAGTTTGACTTTACAGGGTCAAACACTCTCCTGCCCAGTGCAAAGGAGGAGCTGGTGATATAAGCTTGATGTCTACTCAAAGAATGAGGAAGAAGGTGGTCTTCTCCCCCTCCCCCACTTTCCTTTGACTATAAAAATGTAGTCTGCTTAATTCTCAGGGCAGAGTCCCCTTGCCTGCCTGCTTGTATCCCTCGCAAGTGTCCTATATTAATAAATCTACTTCTTGCCTATCACTTTTCTCCTTGCTGAATTCCCTCTGTGCTGAGACATAAAGAAACTGGGCCTCTGTAGGTTCAGACACAGGTGAGTGATTCTAATTAAAAGACCATGGGTTCAAGTCCCAATCTGGGTTTTGGCTGGGTTCAAGTCCTGGCCTGTCGGTTCAAGTCCCAGACTGAAGTGCATGGTTTCACTAGCATATCATTCGCCAGAATTTGGTAAGTTGTCCATCCCTAAACCAGACATTGACAAGAGGAATGGATTTGCATGACTGGCTTAGAATGATTGGAATCCACTCCAGGCTCACCTTGCCACTCTAGAAACTGGGAATGGGGGCAGTTTCCCTTGAAGCATATGGTTGTGTAGAGAGGGGCAGGTACCTGAACATCACGGCTCTTGTTGAGGAGTAGACGGGAAGGAATGCATGCAGGATAGGAGCCCCACATGGTGAATGTTCGTCTTGGAGCCTATCAATCTCATCCTCTTCTAAACTGGACTCCTTATTCATCTTTCAGGTGGAATCTGATCTTCCTCATGCATTTCCTACTTCAGGGAACCATCTCTTTGGCTGCTCAGCTGCCCAAGTCAGAGGTGATCACGGCATTCCTCCTTTCCCCCTCCCTTCCTAATCTGTGAGAAAATCTTGTCAATTATACCTTCTAAATCACTCGATTTTGTCTCTTTTTCATCATGCAGCTGCTACTTTTTTGTCCCATTCCATATTTTCTCTCACCAAAACTCTTTTATTAGTCTCTATTTAAAAGATATAGGGCTTCCTAGGTGGCGCAGTGGTTAAGAATCCGCCTGCCAATGCAGAGGTCATGGGTTCGATCCCAGCTCCAGGAAGATCCCACATGCCGTGGAGCAACTAAGCCCATGTGCCAAAAAAAAAAAAAAAAAAAAAAAAAAAAAACAAAAACAAAATAAAAGATATAAAATTTCAAATTATAAAAGTATTACATATATATTATATATATGTTTGGTATATCCCGAAAATAAGAAGCATCTGCAATAACACTGTTCAGAGATAATGATTATGGACATTTTTGTATATATTCTTCTTTGCTTTTTTCTATTCGTGAATCCATATATATATAAATAAAAACATTACTTAGTTTTGTTGAGATTAAACTGTTTTATAGTATTTTCTGTTAACAAAATAATATGAAATTTCTCCATGACAATAAATATTCTTCTAGGTAGTCATTTTAAGAGCTGCATTATATTTTACCTTGCCAAGATTTCATAATCTAGTTACACAAGCCCTTATTCCTAGATTAGGTTTTCTCCAGTTTTTTATATTGTAAATAATACTTACAATAAACATATTGGTAGGTAAATCTCTGCACACATTTGTGAGGATTTCCTTAGAATGAATAAATAAACTACCAGCAGGGAAATTGCTAGTCCAAAGCACACATGCATTTTTCCCCATTCATTTTTATTACGAAATACTTCAAGCAATCCTAAAGTCTGCTGGATGTGATAATATATACCTGGGTACCCAACATCCAGTTTGTCAGACCTTAGCGTTTTGTCATGTTTGCTTCAGATCTATTTTCTTAAGTAAATAAAATATTAAGACCTATTGAAACACCCTATCTCACGCACCCAGATCGAATTCTTTCCCTGGAGGAATCACTATCCTCAGTTTGATATTTCTCAGTCGCATGTGGGTTTTTAACATCCGTATATATGCATATATATATATGTGTGTATATATATATGCATTTGCATATATATATATGTGTATATATATGCATTTATAGGTATATGCAAGTGTAAACAATGTATGGTACTATTTTACCTGTTTTTAAACTTTACGCTGCACATTTTCTCCTACAACTTGCTCTTTTGGTACAGCAGTACATTTTTGAGGCTTATCCAGGTTTATACAGGTAGCTGTAGTTCATTTGTTTTCATAGCTGTTTGTATGGTATTCATTATATGACTGTGCTGTCAAATTTTCAATCTCTTCTTGATAGACATTTATATTGTCTCCATTGTTTCACTGTTATAAACAGCATCGTAGTAAATATTCTTGTAAATATCTTCTTGTGTTGATGAGCAAGAGTTTCTACCTGGGCTGGAATTGCTGGGGCATAGGCTATGCGCATCTTCAGTTTTATTGGATTAGTCTCCAAACTGGTGGTAACACCTTACCCTGCCACCGGTACTGTGAGGGTTTTCTTTGCTCTACATCCTCACCACTAGTGGTTTCGCCAGTGTTGCTATCCCCCATCTCTGACCCTGGTGATGTAGGAGAGTGCTCATTTCTGTGAATTCTGTCACCATGAAGTATTATCAGTTTTTCACCTTTGCTAATATTTTAGACCAAAAAAAATATATATATCTGTTGATGATGTGTAAATACATTTTGACTCATTTTTTCTAATTATAAAAATAACACAAATTATTTTAGAATATAGACAAGCACAGAAAGAAAAGAATAATTCCCTTTAATCCCACCACTCAAATATAATACCAAATAATATCTGACATTTGTGAAATTCTTGCTCCACATATACCTAGGGCAGTTTTTGATACCTAATATTTCCACAAACAGGATTCACTAATAGGTATTTAATATACATGTGATATATGTGTGTGATATATGTATATATATACACACACACATACATATATGATGAATATACATATGTATATATTGCACCTTTACAAAAAAAGGTACTACTTTTTTATAAACTAGTTTTTTTCACTTAACAAATAAGTCACAATCATTTTCTCATAATATCTGTATTCTGGACTGGAAAGTGTTATTTAAAGAGTTCCACACTCACATCCATCTGTCTCCCTTCACCATCCAGAAACTAAGGACCAGACTGAGCCCAGCAACGAGTCCTAGGAAGCTGGCTTGCTGCTAGCTGTATACAGTGGTGTAACTGACTCAGCCCCACAGGGAAATGGAATTAACATTTGGTACTCAGGGAAGCCAACTCCCACCTCTGCATCAGAGCCTTCTGCTGGGGACTACCAATCCTATCTGTCTATCGGACAATATAACATGCAACTCCTTTTGGCTACTAGCTCTCCTGTGTCCTTATCCCACACTCTTAGGTTTTTTCACCACTACCACCCTTCAATGTAAACATATTACCTACATCCTCAGCCTCTTACCTTCACCATCTGCCCCCCAAAACACCAAACTCTCCAGACACTGACCCACATGAAGTTTGATATTCCATTCTCTTATGTGGCCTGGCCCGTGTGTACACTTGAGGGGGTGAACTATATTTAGATTTGATCCAGCTTCCATGGCAGAAAAGAGTCTGCAATGGGTGTATCATTGCTCACCTAGACTATTGCAATAGCTCTCGCTCCCTCAAGTGTTGCCTTTCTCCCCACTGCACCTTCTGCTCCATAAATCCACCCACATAGCTATAAATGAGCTTCCTAAAAATTAATTCTGTTATGCCATTTCTCTGCATGAAATACTACAGTGTGCCCCCATGGCCTACAGGATGACGTCCAGGTGCCTGTTGCAAGGCCCTCTGTGATCTCTGTTGCCACTCCTATAGCCATCCCACCTATCACTTCTGCCTCACTCTATCTGTTCCAGTAATTCTGAGCTGTTCTCTGCCCTCCCGACACCATTTTACACCCTTGTGCCTTTGCACATACTTCCCTTCTTGTGTTGAATGCCCCCCCGTTCTTGTCTGCTTGGAAAACTCCTATTCATCCTTCAAATTCTTATTCTAAAGATATTCCCAGAAACTCAAAGTACCACCCTACATATTCTTTATTAATTACAAAGAGGAAAAATTACCTTTACAATGTAGAAACCTAGCTAATGCCACCTTAACCAGGTGGTCAAATTTATCATCCTCAATGGGACAGACATCATAGGCCCCCAATGAATGACACAATCTGGTACTATTCTTGCCAAAAACAGTTCCCTTGAATCTAATCCTGAAGGAACGATCAAACACTTCCAAATGGAAAGATGATGTTCTGCAAAACTGGCCTGAACTCTTCAAAAATGTCAGTGGCCAGGAAAGCCCAAAGGAAAACAAAAAGCTCAGAAACGGTTCCAAATTAAAAGATGCTCAAGAAGCGTGACAACTAAATGCAATGTGTGATCCTTGATTCCAGCCTGGATCAAAGGGAAAAAAACAGCTACAAATAACATTATTGGGAAGACTGATGAATTTTGAATATGGGTTATATATTAGGTAATAATGTTGGGTCAATGTTAAATTTCCTGAGTGTGGTCATTGTATTGTGGTTATGGAGGAGAGTGTCCTTGTTCTTAGGATGTGCTGAAATGGCTAAAGTGTTGCTATATCTGCAGTTAGCAATGGCTCAGCAAAAAGAAATAAGTGAATAGACAAATATGTGTTTGTATATCTAAATAGAGAGAAAAAGGAGATGTGATGGTGAAGTGTTAACAATAGAGAAATTATAGGTGAAGGGTCAACAGGGGCTCATTATTCTCTTCTTCACCTTTGCCATAGGTTTGAAATTTTTCAAAACAAAAACTTGGACAAAACAAACAATAAATAATAAAAACAAGCAAATGAACAAAAAGCTTTGTTCCAGGTCATGTTTTCTGTGAAGCCTTTCATGACATCCCTCTCCCAATCCGCCCCCCCCCCACACACACCCCCGCCCTTGACTGCCCCAGTCCCCAAGCACACACACACATAAAACACCCTCTCTTCTGGACTCTTTCATGATTATGTATCTCTCTGACTAAACTATAAGCTCTTTGATATCTGGGCCTGTGTGTGTTGTACTGGATCTACACAATGCTAGAACTTGACCTGACACTGAATGCATGCTCAGCTGATGCTTTTCTTTTTTTTTGTTTTTTATTTTTTTTATGTTTTTATTGTTTTGGGGGTTTTTTGTTTGTTTTGGGGTTTTTTTTGGCTGCTTTGGGTCTTGGTTGCTGCACACTGGCTTTCTCTAGTTTCTCTAGTTTCTCTAGCAGTGCATGGGCTTCTCATTGCGGTGACTTCTCTTGTTGCAGAGCATGGGCTATAGGCGGTGTGGGCTTCAGTAGTTGTGGAACGCGGGCTCTAGAGTGCAGGCTCAGTAGCTGTGGCGCATGGGCTTAGCTGTTCCACAGCATGTGGGATCTTCCTGGACCAGGATCAAACCCATGTCCCCTGCATGGGCAGGTGGATTCTTAACCACTGCGCCACCAGGGAAGTCCCGATGCTTTTTTTTTAAATTAATCAAGCTGATTCTTGAGGCTTGGAAAGGGTTCAGTAAGCAGGTAGGAGCGAGAATGTTTTCTCAAGCAAGTGGAATGGCATGAGCAAAGATAAGGAAGCAGGAATGTATATGTTGCAATTACCTAGAACATTTGATTTCTTTGGTCAGAACTGAAGATTTACATTAGTGAAAATGCCTAGCACACAATAGATTCTTAATAAAAATTTGGTGAGTAAATGAATGAATGAGATTGGAAAGGCAGGCTTAGATCAGAAAGAAAAGGGCCTTGACTACTGAATTGAGAAATCTGAGTGTTAACTAGTTCTTGACACCCAGGGTCTCTTCCCAGTGGCAGGAAGAGAGTGTGTTCTTCAGCAAGTCCCTTGTACATGTTTCCCCCTAGATAATAAGGAAAAGTAGAGATAAGTGGAAGTCTGAAAGTGACCAATTTCCAAACTCAGGAGGAAGAAACATCATCTCCTCATTCACCCAGGGGAAGTTCTTCAGTGGAGTTTTAAGACATCCAACATCCCTCAGATGAAAGGGCATCACAGAACATTGGCTGTAAAAATAAATACATGAATCTAATATGAGCCATGCTTGTCTTTGAGAATAGCGTATAGAATTATTTTGGTTAATTTTACTGTATATATATGTGTGTGTGTGTGTGTGTGTATTTATATACACACATATATATGTATATATCTGGCCATGCCATGTAGCTTGTGGGATCTTAGTTCCCCAACAAAGGACTGAACTTGGGGCCACTGCAGTGAAAGTGCTGAGTTAACCACTGGACTGCCAGGGAAGTCCTTAAGTTTACTATATTTTTAAAGTTTAAGGGGCACACCTTTGCACACAACCCAAAATGATAAGGAGTGATGGGGGAGCAATGAGTCTCTGAGCTGCTCTGTGAAAGAATTTGTTAGTTTTAGATTACAGTTGTTTCAAATCTTTAGTCAAATTCTACATAAATCTTAGCTGAGAGGAAATGCAAATCTCAGGGAGCATTTTAAAAATCCATTTTTGGCCCAGTTATGATGTAGCATCGAGTCATTCCAGAATTTTTAACATTACTGGGAAGAGACCATTGGTGGTGGTCAAAATGACTTGTAGTTTACAAAGCACACGGGCATTCTTTTTGGAGAAAATAGACAAGATAATTTGAGTTGTTGTTTCAGGTAATAAAATACAATCAAGTGATAAATCATTTGGGCTGTATGCACAAATGGACAGTGACACAGCTAAATTAGTCACAACTGTTCACCACAGGCCAACTTCATGATAGATAAAGGGCTATATATCATCAATGTTCCCTTATAAACAGTCCTGATGTGTCTGTGAGCAGGAACATAATTCTATGGCTACAATCAACAAAGAAATATCAGGCCAGCTCACCAAGCCCAGCCAAACCCCTATCTTGCTGCAGTTTTATAGAGATTAGCATATCACATGAGCCAAATGCTGTGCCCCAATGTAAAATATGATGCTGTTACTTTTAGAAAAAGTGTAAGCCCTGTTCTTCAACACCAATAAAATAGAAACATTCATAGATTCAGTGTTCAGTGTGGTCCAATAATTGAAGCATAAAATAGATATCTGGTAACAGAACGTTTGAAAACATCAAGACAGATAAGAATGCGGCTCAGAAAATAAATGACTATGCAGAAAGATAAAAAGAAGAGAGATCTGGGGTTTCTCTGAAGACCCAGCTCTGCGGCCAAGTCCTCCCTGTAGCAACCTGCCATTGCCATGGAAACCAGTGGGAAGGGCACTGGGGGATTGTGACGCCTGCGCAGGGCGGCTGGGGGTGGGAGGGGCGGGGGTGGAAAGGGGGTGGTGACCAGTGACCGGCGTACTGGCCCCAGACCCTCTCCAGAAACTTCACGGAGCTGCTGCTTCCTGAACTCGCTCCCGGTGCCCTGAACCAGCTTGGAGAGACTGCTGTCCCGCCGCCTTGAATGGCAACATCCCCGAGTCCCCTTCCGGCGCAGGCTGTCCAGCAGCCCTCTATCCATGGCCTCTCCCAGATAACAAGCAGTCTCTACATCAGCAATGCCGTGGCAGCCAACAACAAACTCATGCTGTCTACCAACCACATCACCACAGTCATCAATGCGTCGGTGGAGGTGAACACCACTTTCTTCGAAGACATCCAGTACGTACAGGTGCCGGTGGCGGATGTTCCCACCTCGCGCCTCTGTGACTTTTTTGACCCTATTGCAGATCACATCCACAGCGTGGAAATGAAGCAAGGCCGAACGCTACTGCACTGCGCTGCCGGGGTGAGCCGCTCTGCCTCTCTCTGCCTTGCCTACCTCATGAAGTACCGCTCCATGTCGCTCCTGGACGCCCACACGTGGACCAAGTCGTGCCGCCCCATCATCCGGCCCAACAACGGCTTTTGGGAACAGCTTATCAATTATGAATTCAAGCTGTTTAATAAGAACACCGTTCACATGGTCGATTCCCCGGTGGGTATGATTCCAGACATCTACGAGAAAGAGGTCCGTTTGATGATGGCGATGTGAGCCCTCCCGGCCAGCCCCTGACATCTGCTGCCAATCCTACACCAACATTGAACTGAACGTTGAACTTGTGTTGGTAAAGAAACTAGAAACCACATTTTAGAAGGGCAAGCCAAAAGGGGGGAGCAGGGAGGAGGGTGTTTTTAGCTTAGTATGCCTTATCTTTAAAGAATAACATTCATTAAAAGTAAAATGGTGACAATGTTTCTTTTCCGGTGAGCGGCAGGGCATGGCTGCTGGGGCCTGGCCAGAGGGGAGGGTGGGGAAGGTGGGGTCCAGCTCAGATGGACCTGCACCCTGGGACCTGCCGGAGCTGACTAACCCAGGGGTGAGTTCCCGCCCCCCCACCCCCACCCCGCGTGACCCTCCCCTCTCCTCCACCCGCCCCATTCCGGCCTGGTTCTTCCCCATCCAAAACCAGAGATTTAGACATTGTGGTAACCCCTGTGTCCTTCTTACAGTAAGTGTCAACCTACTGGATAACTGGCCTTCTTGCGGTTCTCTGGGAGTCCTGGGGGAGCCTCAGGCCCCCCCGCCCCCACCTTCAACCACCGGGACCCAACCCTGGTTTTCTAGATTAGATTTACATATAAAAGAGTTTTCAAAGAAACCATTCCACTATATAAAGATTAAAAATGTTTTTTTTTTCCAGTGCTCTCAAGGTCTTGAGGTGCCCCCAGCAACCTCCACCAGCCTTTGTGAAAAAGGAACATGAATCCCCTTCTCCAGAGCACTTGCTAAGAGGGAGAGCCCGCCTGACACAAGGCTTCCATTGCTCTCATGGGCCTTGGTGTTGTAGGCTGGTGCTGCTGGCCAGGACTCAGCTCTGTCACCTCCTCCCATTGTGACCAGGGCCTCTCAGAGCGTCCATTTCCTCACCTGTCAAAGCAGTGGCAGCCTGTCTCTCCCAGGGTTGCTGTGAGGATCAGATTCCTTGGCATGGGACCTAGCAGGCGAATGGTTTGCTGCTTAGAGGAAAGGGCTGCTTTTGTAATTAAGGATACTCTTTGGCCCTACTGGTTGGGGGTCAGCACATCCATCCCCACAACACCCTTTCCTGCATCTGTGCACAGCCCTTCGTTGTCTACACAGCGCTCTTCCAAAGAGTCATCCTGTCTATAAAAACAAATGGTTTAAGGTTCTTTCAGACCCTGCCTCAGAGGAGGCCTAGATTTAAAGCCTTTTCAGCGTTCCCATTGTGTCATTGTGTTTAATCCCTGTGAAAACAAGAAGCACTATTCTAGGGTCCCCTGTCCCCCATCCCAAGGCCTTATTTATAATCAGTGATTATTAGAGCCAGCACCCTGGGTTCCACCAGGATCCGTGAGGGGACTTAGCAAGGGGAAGAATCAGTGGGCTCCAGAAGTAGGCCCTGGAATCCAGGATTGTTCACAATCCCCAGGTATCTGGCTCCGGCTTGGGAGCAGCTATTCTAATCCAGAATTACTCTAGATAAACAATATATGAGTCAAAAAGCACAACTACTCTGGTTGATGCAGACCTGTGGGGCCAGATCCCAGTGGAGTGTGAATGCCCTTTCTCTCCAAACCCACCCCGACTCCCACTTCCACAAAAGGAGTGCCCAGGGAGGCAATTTGGGGGAGTAGGGGGTGGGGGAGGGGGACACTATGAAACCCTCTGCTCTAGATGGGTCCTCTCCTTTCACAGATGGAAGAACAGGCTCACAGAACACAAGGGCTAGTGTGGCAGAGCCTCCACAAAGCAGCCTTTCTGGCAGAAACCCAGAAAGAAAATTTCTTTTCGAGCATTTTAAAAAGAAATTTGTTTGGGTATATCTATGTGCTCGTGTTTTCATTTTTTTTAATACCTAAATTAACACACCAGAAAATTAACTCTCTTTGGACCTACAGTTCTATCAGTGTTAACAATGGATACATTTGTGTAACCACGGCTACAATCAGGACACAGAGCAGTTCCATGACTCCAAAAATTTCCCTCATGTCCCCTCTTTGTAGTCAAACTCTGGCCCCACCTCAACCTCTGGCAAACACTGATTGGTTCTCCATCCTATAGACTTGCCTCTAACAGAATGTCACATAAATGGAATCATACAGGATGCAACCTCTGGTGACTGGTTTGTCTCAGTCTTTGAGATTCACCCATGTTGTAGTCCTTTGTATGGATGTACCACAGTTTGTTTTACATTCACCTGTGAAGGATGTTTGGCTTTTTATTACTTTCCTAAGGGCTGCTGTAGCCAAATATGAAAAACTAGGTGACTTGTAACAATAGAAATTTATTTTCTCATAGTTCTGGAATCCAGAATCCTAAATGAAGGTCTCTGGAGGGCCGTGATCCCTCTGAAACCTGTTGGGGGTGGGGGGAATCCTTCGTTGCCTTTTCCTAGCTTCTGGTCATTGCCAATAATCCTTGTCATTCCTTGACTTGTAGATGCATCACTCCAGTATCTGCTCCTGTGGCCACATGGCTGTGTGGCCACATTCTCTAGCGTGTCTTCACATCTATCTTTCCCCTGTGCATATCTGCATCCAAATTTCCCTCTTCTTATAGGACACCAGTCATACTGGGGGCTCATTCTACTCTAGCATGACTGCAATAACCCTATTTCCAAATAAGATCACATTCTGAGGTTCTGAGGGTAAGGACTTCAACATATTTTGGGGAGAGGATACAATTCAGCCAATAGCAAGGTTGTCTCCAGTTTGGGGGGAGTATACATAAAGCGCTATAACATACACAGACACACACACAGAGGAGAAAAGTCATGTCACCTGGAAAAAAAAGAATTGTAACCGTGTAAAAGTAGAATATGAATGATAGTGAAAAATAATAATAACAACCATTTATTAGGAAGCTATTATATGCCAAGCACACTACTGGGCACTTTACAACAGTTTCTCGAGTCTTTTCAATAGCCCTTCAAAGTAAGCCCACCTGTCCTACAAATGAGAAATCAGAAGTTCTAAGAGGTTAAGGAATTTGCCCAAGGCAGCACACAGCTGGGAGCGAAGAGGTGACAGGCAGACTGGGTTCTCTTCTCTTGCATTTCTTTTGAGACAAAGCTAAGTAGATTGAAAATAGGAAAAATTTGAGACACACCCTTGATTCCAAAATAATATACATACAAATCACCCGGGGATTGTTTTATTATACAGATGCCTGGGCCTCACCAGCACAAATTCAGTTTCAGTAGGTAATAGGTAAGTTCCAGGAAGCTGCATTTTTTTGTTTGTTCTGTTTGTTTTATTGTGTTTTTGGCTGTGCCAAGAGGCTTATGGGACCTTATTTCCCCAACCAGGGATCGAACCTGGGCATTGAGCAGTGAGAGCACAGAGTCCTAACCACTGGGAAACCAGGGAATTCCCCAGGAAGCTGCATTTTTAACAAGCATCTCAGATGACTCTGATGATGGTTGAGAAACATCAACCAAACAGTAGTGAATATGTAAATACTAGGTATTCCATATCTTCTCATCTTTGTCCTTCTTTTTTGAATGATCTATTCATGCCCTTAGACAATTTTCTATCAGAATGTAAATCTTTTATTTTTCTTTTCAGTGTTATGACCTGAAATATAGAATAAGGATATTCAACTTTCCTTGTCAAATATGTTGCATATATTTTCCCCAGTTTATCACATGCCATTTGTTTATACTGCTTGTTTGTGATTCAGAAGTTTAAATTTATATGTAGTTAAATCTATGAGTCTTTAACTGAATTGTTTTTGCTTCTGAATGATACTTGAAAGGTTTTCTCCATTGCATAATCATAAAACATTATTTTCTCCTCACTTATGTTTTTTCACTTTTAAACCATTTCCCCCAATTTTTTAATTTGAAAAATTTCAGACATCCAAAAAGTTTAAACAATTGTTAGCCTTTTGTCATATGTGCTCTCTCCCAATATAATACTTTTTTTTTCTGACCTATTTGAAAGTAAGTTGTAGATAGCATGACCCTTCAGCCTTGAATATTTCAAAATGAATGATCTAAGAATAAGGACATTCTCCTACATACTGACAATATCATTATCAAACCTAAACCAATTAGTTGACAGTAATTCTCTACTATCAATCCATATTACTTATGCCCAAAATGTCTTTTATAGGTATTTTTTTCTTTCCCAAACAGGATGCAGTTAGGATCACACATTGTATTTCTTTTAATCTAGAACAGTGCCTCCACTTTATTCCCCCCTGACATTATCTTTAAGAAGAGTCCAGGACAATTTTGTGGGACGATGTCCAGCACTCTGGATTTGTCCAATTATTTCCTCATGCTATTGTTTTACTTGTTCTTTTATTGCCTGCATTTTCTTTAAACTGGATGTTAGGTCTGGATATTTGATTAGATTTGGATTAAGTGGGTTTTTTTCCTAGAACTCTTCAGAAGTGCTGTCATGCCGCATCGGATCAGGAGGCACAAATGTCCCTTTGTCCCATGAACAATGATGCTTAGTTTGATCATTTAGTTGAGGTGGTAACCACCAGATACTTGCCTTTAAAACTAGTAAGTAATCTGCAGGGTGATACTTTTACATCATGTGAATATCCTGTTTCTTTCATCCAATAATATTAGCATTCATTAATGATCCTTGCCTCAATCAATTATTACACTGGGGGACATGTAACACTTAAATCTATCCCAAACTAATTTTGGTATATGGTATAAATTGGAGTTCTTAATTTTTTAAAATAACTTTGATATGTCGCAAAACCACCATAAATATTTGTGTCTGATTTTATTCCTTCTGATTTGTTACATTGCCCACCTCTTCTTGTGCCAGTATCACCTTCCTTAAAATTGGTGCAGCTTCACAATAGGCTGTAACATTTGGTAAAGCAATGACATCCCCCCCACCACGCTCCCACAGTTATGCTTCTTTTTCAGAGGCTTTTTTGTTGTTGTTGTTTGTGGTGTTGTTACATTCTTTCTTTTTCTATTCTGAAGGAATCATTTTAATAGTTATGGCAGTTTTGATTAGAATTACTGTTTTCTTGGGTATCAGTCAAGGTTGAATCAGGAAAACAGAAACCATAATAGTTATGTTACCAAGTCCAAGCTTGCTCTGCTCGCCACACTACTGGCCAATGAATTGGAGACGAGTTGTTGAGGCAAGGAATATGACTTTATTTGGAAAGCCGGGAGACCAAGAAGATGGCAGACTAGTGTCTCCAAAAAACCATCTTGCCTGAGTTAGAATTCAGGCTTCTTTTATACTAAAAAGGGAAGGGGGTTGTTGGTTGTTGCAGACTTCTTGGTGCCAGAATCCTTTTGTTCTTGCAGCTGTCCACGTAGGTCAGGTCACGATGTTCCTGTAAACCTCCAACAAGACAAATGTTATTCTCTGTTCTGCAACTTTATATGAATGGGAAAGTGTTATACCTTTAAAGGTCAGAGGCTTGAGATTGGGCTACCCTGTATATTTCAGGCTATAAAGCAACATTCCAAACTTGCAGCAAAAGCAATAGATTACAAAGGTAAATGTAAAATAAGCAGATCCAACATGGAATCCAATTTAGCTTTTCCCTGTTACAGTTATTTTATCAGAGAAAATCTAATATAAAGAACTGTTTAACCAGGTATTAGAGGACTGAAAAGCAAAAATAGAACACACACTGTTTGTGTTTCTACATATATAAATATTTAAATAAAAGATCATCTACCCAGACTGTGAAACTTGATCAGTAAAGTATTAATCATATTTCTGGAGTTTGTAATATCTTAATTCCAAAGGCTCATACTGCTAGAAAATTGTAATTTAGTGTGCTAACACACACACACACCCTAATTCAACTCTTTACAATTCAATTTTTTAAACACAGTTTTCGGCTCCTAAAACATTTACCATCATATCTGTTATATTACCAATGAGACATCTGTGACATCAAATGATTATCCATTCTGACCTACGCTGTTGAGGTAAAGAAGTAAAGATATCCGATAAGAGGGCTACGTTTATCTGTGGGCCTTTGAGAGCCCGTCTCCAGCCACCTCAGGGTCTCCTTCCCACATGCTTTCTCTAGTCCCCTATTCATAAGACAGAGGCATGCGGGGGGAGGTGACCTCTTGATCACCTTTTGGGAACTGCCTGATAAGGGGAGAGAAGGCAGTGAAAACATGAATTTTATGGTAACTTTTGGTGCTCGGGCCAGAATCCCTGCCAGGTCCTCTCCATCTGGAGAGATGGATCAAGGCCTCTGTCAGGCAGCTGTGTTCAGAAAGTGTATTTAACAAGACTTTCTGAAATATGGCTTAACAGTGTTAGAATCTGGACTTACAATTGGCTTCTTTCTTCAATAGTCTCTATGGTGAGGGAATAAAAAATGAGCATGGAACTTGATCGAGTTAGAAGGCCTGTGTGATAAATTTGATTGAACCCTGGAGGATGCAAGTTTAGGCACATCTGGGGCCTGTGCTGGGGACAGTGAAAGTTTGCATTCATTTCCAGTTTTATTGCATGGTGGTCAAAGAATATGGTGTGTATAATTTTTGCTTGTATAGCACTAAGATTTTCTCATTAGCTGTCTCGAACAGTGCATTATCTAACTGGTAGGATTCTAAATGTATGTATATGTTTTTCTATCATATTTTATTATTTAAATGTTTTTAATGTTTGAATAGGTAATATACTTGTGATTCAGCATTCAAATGGTACACAAGGGTATATAGAGTGAAAAATCTCCTCATCTCTGTCCTCTAGCCAACCAGTTTTCCTCCCCAAAAGCAGTTAATGTTATGCGTTTTTCCTGTAACCTTCTAAGATATTACTTTATGAATTTACAAGGAATTACATATGTATTTTTCTCATTTTTCAACAAATGGTAGCATACTTTACACACTGTTCTCCATCTTGTTTCTTTCTGTTTAGTAATATGTTACATATCATGCTAAGTCAGTAAAAGAGAACATCCTCATTCTCTCTTACGACTGCACAGTATTCCATTGTATGGAAGTCTCAAAATTCATCTAACCAGTCCCTTATTGATGGACATTTGGCTGTTACCAGAATTTTGCTATTACAAATAATATTGCAATAAATAAACTTCTATAGTTAAGTTTATGTACATAAATTATTTTATTCATGTGTAAATATATCCACAGGGTATTATTAGAAATGGAAATATTGGGTCTGTCTTCAGGAAAACCCTGTTTTCCACCTGGGCGTCTCTTTGACTACTCACACAACTACCACATACATTCACACAGAACACTTCACTTCTGGTCACCAAATATGTGGAGGTTTTTCCCTCATCAAGCAACTCTCTGTGACACCAGCTGGTATCCTATAATTTAACTCAATTCTGACACTATCTACCTTGAGAGTACATCAGATCTGAGAGGTTAAGGGCTCAGTCCCCAATGACTGCCCTCCACCCAACTTTGGATGCCAATTACAACTAGTAGGTCCCCAGGTTACCCACAGCAGTTGTGGCTACAAATTAGGAGGTTACCACAACCCCTTCTCAGGTTCAATTAATTTGCTTGAACGGCTCACAGAACTTAGGGAAATGCTTACTTTCGGTTTACCAGTTTATTAAGGGACATGATAAAGGATACAGATGAACACCCAGATGAAGAGGTACCTAGGGTGAGGTCTGGGAGAGTGCCAAGTGCAGGAGCTTCTGTCTCTGCGGAGCTGGGGTGCATCACCCTCCTGGTGTGTAGATGCGTTGGCCCACCCGGAAGCTCCCACAACCCCATGCTAGTGGGATTTTATGGAGGCTCCCTCACACAGGCATGATTGGTCATTAACTCCCTTTTCAGCCCTGTCCCCTCTCTGGATAATGGGGGCGGGGGCTGAAAATCCTAAGCTTCTAACCACGGCTTGGTCTTTCTACTGACCAGCTCCATCCAAGAGCCCATCCAGGCCCACCAAGAGTCACCTCATTAGAACAAAAGATGCTCCTAGTGCTCTTATCATGTAGGAAATGACAAGATTTTTTAGGAGCTCTGTGCCAGGAACAGGGAGGGAGAGGACAGACATCAATATATATTTTTTCTATTATCTCACAGGGTCTAATTTCACAATTTGAAAATTTGATAAACGTTGCCAGGTTAATTCCTATGGATGTTATTAACAGCTACCAGCAATGTATCGAAGTGCCTGCTTCTTCACAGAATCAGCAACATGGGGTATTATCACACTTTTGTGTCTTTGGCCATTCTGACTAGTGAAAAATGGTATCTCGGTTTACTTTTAAATTTGTATGTCTCGTATTACAACTAAGTTCTTTTAAGAGTCATTTGTATTTTTCTTTATATGAACTGGCTATTCATATCAATTTTTTATTACATTGTTAGTCTTTTTTTCTTATTGATTTGTAAGAACTCAGAGAAAAAGCATTTGTTTGTGATCAGAATTTCAAATATTATCTCCAATTTTTCATTTGTTTTTTTTGACTTTATTTAGAATGGATTTGCCAGACAGAGATAATTTTTATTTAGTCAAATTTATTTATGTTTTTATTTATTTATGTTTTTATTTTTATGACTCTTGGGTTCTACATCACTCCCAGCAAGGCTTTCCACACTTTAAGATTATATTAAAAAGTCTATCATGGCTCTCCAATACTTTCATGGTTTCAATTTTTTTTCTTGTTTTATTTATTTTTTTTTGAGGTACACCAAGTTCAATCATCTGTATTTATACACATATCCCCGTATTCCCTCCCTCCCTCGACTACCCCCCACCCTCCCCATCCCAGTCCTCTAAGGCATCATCCATTCTCGTATTGAACTCCCTTTGTTATACAGCAACTTCCCACTGGCTATCTATTTTACAGTTGGTAGTATATATATGTCTATGCTACTCTCTCACTTCGTCTCAGCTTCCCCTTCACCCCCCACCCCCCAAACCTCGAGTTCTCCAGTCCATTCTCTGCATCTGCATCCTTATTCTTGTCTTGTCACTGAGTTCATCAGTACCATTTTAATTTTTTTATTTTTATATATTTTTAAAATTTATTTATTATTTTTTGGGGGTACACCAAGTTCCATCATCTGTTTTTATACACATATCCCCGTATTCCCTCCCTCCCTCGACTCCCCCCCACCCTCCCCGTCCCAGTCCTCTAGGGCATCATCCATCCTCAAGTTGAACTCCCTTTGTTATACAGCCACTTCCCACTGGCTATCTATTTTACAGTTGGTAGTATATATATGTCTATGCTACTCTCTCACTTCGTCTCAGCTTCCCTTTCACCCCCCACCCCCCAAACCTCGAGTTCTCCAGTCCATTCTCTGCATCTGCATCCTTATTCTTGTCTTGTCACTGAGTTCATCAGTACCATTTTTAGATTCCGTATATATGAGTTAGCATACTATATTTGTCTTTCTCTTTCTGACTTACTTCACTCTGTATGACAGACTCTAGGTCTATCCACCTCATTACATATAGCTCCATCTCATTCCTTTTTATAGCTGAGTAATATTCCATTGTATATATATGCCACATCTTCTTTATCCATTCATTTGCTGATGGGCATTGTAAATAGTGCTGCAATAAACATTATGGTACATGTTTCTTTTGGGATTATGGTTTTCTCTGGGTATATGTCCAACAGTGGGATTACTGGATCATATGGTAGTTCTATTTGTAGTTTTTTGAGGAACCTCCAAACTGTTTTCCATAGTGGCTGTACCAGCTTACATTCCCACCAACAGTGCAGGAGAGTTCCCTTTTCTCCACACCCTCTCCAACATTTGTTGTTTCCAGATTTTTTGATGATGGCCATTCTGACTGGTGTGAGGTGATACCTCATTGTGGCTTTGACTTGCATTTCTCTGATGCTTAGTGATGTTGAGCATCTTTTCATGTGTTTGTTGGCCATCTGTATGTCTTCTTTGGAGAAATGTCTATTTAGGTCTTCTGCCCATGTGTGGATTGGGTTATTTGCTTTTTTGGTATTAAGCTGCATGAGCTGCTTGTCATGGTTTCAATTTAAACATTTAAATATTTAACCCACGTGGAATATATGCTGGTACAAAGTGTGAGATATGGGTCCAACATTACTCTTTTTTCAGATTGCTACTACCTTTCTTATCTATTTATATAATTTATAATATAAGAAAACACATTATATTCATATATAGTTTGTATTGGGTTGGCCAAAAAGTTCGTTTGCGTTTTTCTGTAACATCTTATGGGAAAATCTGAACGAAGTTTTCGGCCAACCCAATATATAATCCATAGTATATTATATACCTTGTAAATAGTATTCATATTCCTTATATTCACGTCTGTTTTTTTGCTCTGCTTGATATGCCCAATAACTAAGAGGTATGTTAGTCTTATAATGCTATTGTGTGTATGTCAATTTCTCCCTACATTTCTGGGATGGTTTATTTTACCAGTTAACTTGGCTAAGCTATGGTACACATTTGTTTGGTCAAACAGTAGTCTAGATGTTGCTGTGAAGGTATTTGTGGATGGGATTAGCACTTGCAGTCAGTTGACTTTAACTGAAGCAGATTACCTTCCATTATGTGGGTGGGCTGCATCCAATCAGTTGAAGGCCTTAAGAGCAAAGACTGAGGTTTCCCAAAAAAGAAGCAATTTTGTCACAAGACTGCAACATAGGAACTCTGCGTGAGTTTTCAGGTTACTGGCCTTCCCTGCAGATCTAAGTCAAGCCTGCAGCTTCAACTCTTATCTGAGTTTCTAGCCTATTGGCCCTTCCATACACATCTATAGACATTGGACTTGCCAGTCCCCACAATGACATGAGCCAATTCCTTCAAATAAATCTCTCTATTAGTTTTGTTTGTCTGGAGAACCCTAATACAATTTCTAATAGCTTTCCTTTATATATTTTGATAGGATGATAGTCTGGCATTGAATATCAAGACAATGAGAATTCTGTTTGTACCCTTTTACTAATATAAAACTAACTCTCTTTGCCTGATTTATGCTTTTTGTCTTGATTCAATAATATTGCCAACTCCTCCCCATCCCTTTTTTTTTTTTTTTTTTGGTCTGCATTTGTCTAATATAACTTTGCCTATTTTTTACTTTGTAACACACTATGTCATTTTTTAAATAGTATGTCTTCTGTAACTAGATTATACTTAAATTTCTTCTACTCAACCAAATCTTTTAATAGGGGATTTACATTTTAAAATTCTAAAATCTTTGGTTTTATGCCATTTTGTTCTGTGACTTATTTATTAATATTTATCTGCCATTTTCTTAATTTTCAGTTTTGTTTTCATCTTCTCCATTGTTTTGTTGTAGAAATCGGTCCATTGAGAAACCAAGCACCACACTCAGAGGGTTGGAGAACTCAGGCTTATTAAGCTGGCGGTCCCAGACAAGCTAACGCTCCAAAGTTCTGGGCCCCGAGCTCAGGGTGAGCTTTACTTTTATAGTGCACATGTTTACAGAGCATGGAAGTTTCCAAACAGAAACTTATAAGAGCAGGTGCAGAACATTCCATTTTTTTAGCAAAACATCTTAAAGTTACATTGGATTGTTAGGTCATCCTGTTTTTCTGTTTTTCTAGGAGCAGCAAGCATATTTCACAAAAGCAAAACAAGCATGGAGTTATTTTTAGCTGAGTGTAAGTTTCTAACTTTCCTCTTCAGTTTCAGAAAGTATTTTATTCTATTAGTTGAAAGCAGTTACCTGGAGGAAGGAGAAACTTGTACTTTTTACTACACCTTTCTATTTACTGAATTGATACAGTAAATATATTAGGTGGCATGGAATTTTAAGTTTTTCACAAGCTTTTTTAAACTTATTTTTATCTAATTGCTGGGTGCAGAATGAAACAGTGTATTTTTTTTTAAATAATGAATTTTTTAAAAGAATTTGTTTGGCTGCATTGGGTCTTAGTTGTGGCATGTGGGATCTTCATTGCAGCATGCAGGATCTTTTGTTGAAGCGAGCGGACTCCTCTTTGCAGCTCATGGTCTTCTTTCTAGTTGTGGTGCGTGGGCTCCAGAGCACTTGGGCTCAGTAGTTGCAGCACATTGGCTCTCTAGTTGTGGCACACGGGCTCAGTAGTTGCGGCATGCAGGCTTATTCGCCCCTTGGCATGTGGGATCCTAATTCCCCCACCAGGGATTGAACCCACATCCCCTGCATTGGAAGGCAGATTCATAACCACTGGACCACCAGGGAAGTCCCGAAACAGCATATTTTGAATCATGCTTTTGAGATACAGAATTTTAGCACATTTTATCTTTACCTCTTTCCACATTCTAACCCATGAAAATGTTAATGCAGGTTTTAAAATTCACATACTTTTTTCCTATTTAAAAAATTCAGAACTCAATTTGAGAAAAAACATTTAGATTTAGTATTATAATTAAGTATGATGCAATTATTTAGGTGCATTTCAATTTTGGCTTGACAAGCCTCCCCTCCATGACTTCCCCACTTTTGAGCTTTTGTTTTTTAACTTCATATCTTGGTTAGTTGAAAAACATTGTAAACCAATTTTATGAACTCTTAAATAGCAGAGTGTTTTTCTGACATCTTTACACCTGAAAAACAACTCGGATGAATACTACTGTAGATACGAGAAGTCAGACAGACTGACGTTTGCTTCTATCTGGGCAAACTGATCTCATTTTTTTGCCTGAACAATTATAGACACTTTAATATTGTAGCTTAAAACTTTTGCCATGATGTGTCCAATTGTGAGTCCCCTTTTATTGACATTGCCTAGAACATAGTAGGCCCTTTCAATCAACATACATTGTTCTTCAATAGAGGAAATTTCTGCTTTGTTTTATTTTTATTACATCTCTTCCATTTGCCTTTGTTTCTCTTTTAAGAATCCAAATTATCTACCTGTTGGTTCTCCATTTTCTCCATTCTTCTTCTGCAGCTATTTTCTTCTTTCTTATTGGTTCCATCGCTGTCTTTTTACACTCCATTCAGTATTTTAGCATCAGCTTTGTTCTTGACAACAATTTCAATTTTCTGCCAGATGAATTTTCCTCTTTACTGTCTCCATTGTGTTTAATTTTGTTTCTCCTTTTTTAGACTACTTGTTCATTTTCCTTGTTCATTTCCCTATTTGTCTCTCTTTTCATTTCATCCTGTTGGATTTTCATATCAGTCCCACCTCTTAATTCTTTGTTTCTTTTTGGCAGAAGCTTTAAGGATGTTAACAGGTTTCTAAAATTCTCTCCTGGATCATCCTGGTGAAGAAGAGTTCTCATTTTGTTCATTTTTTTCTAGATGCTATGCTCTTCCTATAGCTCTGGGTTAATTACTCTCCTTACCCTCAAAGAAGACAAGGGTTTCTGTGGGCTCCATATCCGTCTACAAGTGATTGAGCCACTTAGCCTGGGACCCACCTATGGAAGTAGTGGCAGAATCTCCATCTCAAGTCTGTAGCTGGAGGGCACACTAATGTACACACAGTCTGACTTTACCTTTTGTATCTCTTCTTTACTAACGTGACACAGCACAATACAGTTCCCAGCACAGACTTCTCTCAGGGACTTTTAAGAAGCTGGCCTTTCCTTAAAGTTTTGAGCAGGACTGGCTACATAATCTGCAGGAAATTTACATGCAAAGTGAGAATGTGGGGCCCCTTGTTCCAAAATTAAGAATTTCAAGACAGTGACAACAGAGCATTAAACAAACATGAGGCCCTTCTTATCATCATGGGGCCCTGCCCAACTGTACAGTTTGCACACCCATGAAGCCGGCCATGGTTATGGGGACTGCATCGCCTTAAATGTAAATCTCTTCCCTTTTCCTCCCAAGCTCTCTCCTATTTCCTGCCCAGTTGTTTTATCTATCTGCCTAGATAAACAGGAAATAGAGGGGTCTAGAGGATATATAGTGGACGTGGGGGTGGGGATTAGTTTTCTGGTGAGCATTCTTGAAAGGTAGAGAAATTAACATCTCATGTTGGTTTAGATACCAACTCTGTGTTGGGAGGCAGATGGTGGGTCATCAGGAAATAGGGCATGGGCCTTAAATAAGTGGCTTACAGTCTTTTTCAGTCAGTGTGTTTGAGGAAATGAAGCCAAGGTAATTTATGACTGGGATTTTCTTAATCCAGCCATTTAGGGCCATCTGACTCATAATTAACATCAATTTTACCCAGATCCAAGCCTTAGGTTACCTGTCAGTTTTAGTCTTTGATATTGTGAAATCTTATCTTTCTTTCTAGATTTGAAGAAATGTTTTGGAGAAGTTTGGCCAGGATATATCTGGGGGCAAAAGGCAATATATCATTTTGAACTGGATATCCCCATTGAATCAGGTAGCTAGGCCAGGGATTGGTAAATTTTTCTATATGGGACCAGATAGTAAATATTTTAGATTTTGCAGGTCAAAAGGCAAAAGTAAAGATATTATGTAGGTGCTTATATAACAGGAGAGGAAACAAATTTCCACAAATATTTTATTGATGATGTTGAAAATTTAATAGTAATAATTGAGTGCAGTTTTTTTTTTTTTTTTTTTTTGCCCCACCGGGCAGCTTGCAGGATCTTAGTTCCCTGACCAGGGATCAAACCCAGGTCGCCAGCAGTGGAAGCATAGAGTCCTAACCACTGGACAGCCAGGGAATTCCCTTGAGTGCAGTTTTCGGTATATAGGTCTACTAATGAGAAGAATAGGATTCTTTGTTTTTTGAATACATTTTGTTTAATTAGGGTTCAAAATTAGTATTCCCTATCATCAGATTAGTTAGCAATGTTCATCTGTTAATGCTGATCTGTAATGGGATTTTATGTATTTCATTTTTGAAAATGTCTTTCCATATAGATAGGCACTGCCAAACACTGACATCAATCCATGTGCATATGATTTTAATTGAGCATATTCATTGCATGGAAGGCATTTATAGAATTCTATTAGATTCTTCTCTTGATATTTGCATTTTAGTATGTCATTACATTGCAGATTAATCACTTTCAATTGATGGTTAGGTAGAAACTCCTCAATTGCACAGTTAAGTGAATTTTGAAATATAGAAATTTCCTATGCACTTGCATTGATGTCTAAAAATGCTGCTTGGAATGTAGTTTGAGCTTGGAAAATATATCTGCTGCAAATTTCTATAGGAATGGATGATATGCTTCTTATTTTAACTTTTGATAGCATGGAAGTGTATAAAGTGGCTTGACATTACTTGTAATTCAAGCAACATTACTCATCATCAAAATGATTTTACTGAAGTATGTTTCATGTAGAAGTGTTGTTTTACCTTGTAATTGGTGAAATTCATTAAGACATATTATCAAGTCTCCCACAAAAGCTAATTTCCAAAGTCATTCATAGTTTGATTATAGTGGCTGAAGGCTGTTTTTCTCATTCAATAATTCTCAATTTCGCTCTGAAGATGAAAAGAATCTCAATCACAAATAAGAATTGCCGTGTGATTGCACAAGTCAGGATATTCGTTTTCTACTTCTGATAAAAATTCACAGAACTGATGATGGTTAAGGCCATGAGAATGAATGAAGTTACCATTGCCACTACTGGTTTAATAACAGGTGATAAGTTCAAATATTACCACAAATTCATTACTGATGAATAATACAATAAATAGCCATAGGGTTTAAACACCTTACATTTTCATGACTTTGTTGTTTGTTCAAATAAGCATTTTTCTGTTTTACACATACTTTTACTATCATGGCTTATAACACATCTTAGCAGTTTCCTCTTCATGGTGTATGGAATCAGTACTTTTTCTGCTTCTTTGAAAATATTTACCCCTGTAGCTGTTTCATGCAGACTATTCACAAAGCTAATTTTTCACTCATTTCAAACAAGGCCTTGACTCCTCAAATGAACAACTGAGTAGTACTAGTATTACCTGTTAGCTCACAAAGAGCCAAGGAAAACCACTCAATTAATTGCTTCTTTTTTTTAAGCTCTTTATTGGAATTTAATTGCTTTACACTGTTGTACCAGTTTTTGCTGTACAACAAAGTGAATCAGCTGTATTTATACATATATCCCCATATTCCCTCCCTTCTGCAATTCCTTCCCACCCTCCCTATCCCAATCCTTTGAGTCATCACCCATGATCGAGTCCATCTCCCTGTTATGCAACAGCTTCCCACTAGCTATCTATTTTACACTTGGTAGTGTAAATATGTCAATGCTACTCTCTCACTTTGTTCCAGCTTCCCCTTCACCCTCCACCCCATGTCCTCAAGTCTGTTCTCTACATCTGCATCTTTATTCTTGCCCTATCACTGGCTTCATCAGTACCACGTTTTTAGATTCCATATATATGAGTTAGCATATGGTATTTGTTTTGTTTTTCTCTTTCTGGCTTACTTTGCTCTGTATGACAGACTCTAGGTCCATCCACCTCACTACAAATAACTCAATTTCATTCCTTTTTATGGCTGAGTAATATTCCATTGTATATATGTGCCACATATTCTTTATCCATTCATCTGTTGATGGGCATTTAGGTTGCTTCTGTCCTGGCTATTGTAAATAGTGCTGCAATGAACATTGGGGTACATGTTTCTTTTTGGATTACGGTTTTCTCAGGGTATATGCCCAGTAGTGGGATTGCTGGGTCATATGGTAATTCTATTTTTAGTTTTTTAAGGAACCTCCATAGTGTTTTCCATAGTGGCTGTACCAACTTATATTCCCACCAAAAAGTGCAGGAGGGTTCCCTTTTCTCCACACCCTCTCCAGCATTTATTGTTTTTAGATTTTTTGATGCTGGCCATTTTGACCAGTGTGAGGTGACACCTCATTGTAGTTTTTATTTGCATTTCTCTAATGCTTAGTAATGTTGAGCATCTTTTCATGTGTTTGCTAGCCATCTGCATATCTTCTTTGAAGAAATGTCTGTTTAGGTCTTCTGCCCATTTTTGGATGGGGTTATTTGCTTTTTTGATATTGAGCTGAATTGCTTTGTTTTTTAATTGACTATTGATGTTGCTCCCAATGTCCTCAACTCTTCAAGCAACTGTTCTAGCTGAAAGTCTAATAGTCTTAAATTTATTTTCTCTGGACACATTACTTTGGCTGTTGCAATCAAATACAATTTAAGTAAACAGCTTTCCTTATTTGGCTAAGAAATGAGCCACTCAGAAAATTACTTTGGTTGCAGCCTCATACTCATTTTTTATTTTTGTGAAGAAATTTTTCTGTGACAAAATATTCTGTTTTAAATTCTCTAATTGGTCTCACTGTTGCTTTCCTGTCAGTTGGGAATATTGTGATGAGTGTAGTCTGATAATGCTGACATACATTGTATTCTTTTAGTAAAACTATACTTATTGCATAATAAATGCTTAGCTATCAAATTTGATAACAAAATAGTCCACACTCCGCTGTGCCTTAAAAGCATGACATATGAAGTCCTTTTTCTCTTTTTTCTGGTTTTGACATGATAGGTATGTACCGGTAATAAAAAAAAAAAACTCATGGTGTTACATGTGTGGCACTTGAAACACTGCCAAGTTATTACAGCATCACTGTGATTTGTAGGGCACTAGGTAGCAGTGTGAAAAGATGAAAACACCACATACATTCTCTATTGCAACTGTTAACTCTGTTGTTTTATGAAAGTAGTCATAGATGATATGGAAATGAATGAACATGACTGTGTACCAATAAAACTTTATGCACACTCAAAGTTGAATTTCATGTAATTTTAAAGTGTGATGAAATGGCTGTACAAACATAGGTGGTGTGCTGGATTTGGCCTGTAGGTTAGGGTTTTCTTCCCTGGTCTAGCAAAGGGGCTAGACCAGTCAGCTAGTCAATATTCTTTGAGCTTGGTGCCAGACGCTGAGCCCAGGTGAAAAGAAATCTGTCTAAAGTAGCAGCATTAACACCAATAGCAACCCTACTATTTCTGTGCCTAAAATCACAATAACCATTGGTATGATTCTTTAGTAAGCCTTACTAGACTCTTCACGGTTCTCCCTAACTTTCCAACTTCAACTCCCAATTCTTTCCTTACCCTTTTGGTCACAGCCACACTCAACTTCTTGAATTTACCAGAACTCTCATATTCTTAGGCTTCTGTGCTTTTGCAGATCTGTTGCTGCCTCTGCCAGAAGACACCCACCCCTGTACCCATCCTCCAGCTCCCAACAATCCATCTTTTATTCTCTAGGAGTTTTATCTGGTACCTCTAGGTTGATAAAGATGCCTCTTCTATGAGTATCCACAGA
Organism: Hippopotamus amphibius kiboko; assembly: GCF_030028045.1. NCBI lineage: Eukaryota > Metazoa > Chordata > Mammalia > Artiodactyla > Hippopotamidae > Hippopotamus > Hippopotamus amphibius. The sequence goes on along the minus strand of NC_080203.1, from coordinate 96,901,801 downwards.
AATTTGGGTAAAGCTTACAGCACTCATCAGTCTGTTTTACAGTATAAAATTTATTCATACAAGCATCCAAGTAAGAATTCAAGACAGGGACTGAGTCAACTTGGAAAGTTTTCAGCCATTATCTCTTTGCATACCGTTTGGGCCCTGACCTATTTCTCCTCTCCTTCTGGGATTCTGATGATACAGATGTTAGATCATTTGTTATCTTCCCGTAAATCTCTGAGGCTCTGGGTTTTGTTTTGTTTTTGTTTTCTGTCGTTCAGATTGGGTAATTTCTATTGTTCTGTCTTAAAGTTCTCTGACTCTTTCCTCTATCCCCTCCATTCTGATGATGAGCTCATCCATTGAGTTTTAAATTGTGGTTATATTTTTCAGTTCTAAAATTTCCATTTGGTTCTTCTTTGTATCTTCTATTTCTCTGCTGAAACTTCCTATTTCTCTGCTAATACTTTTTTCTAGTTTTTCATTTGTTTGGAATGGATTCATAATTGCTCGTTGAAACATTTTTATGACTGCTTTAAAATCCTTGTCAGATAATGTGAACATCTGATTCACCTTAGTGTTCACATCTGTTGATATTCTTGTCTAATTAATATTGGGATTATCCTGGTTCTTGGTATGAGGGATTTTTCATTGAAACCTGGACATTGTGTGCATTATACATCTAAATATTGTTTTAGCAGGTCTCTTCTGACATCACTCTGTTGGGGAAGGGAAAGCACTGCCTTGTTATTGCCAGGTAGGAGTGGAAGTCCAAGTTCCCCACTCAACCTTGATTGACTCTGGTGAAGGAGGAGAGTCTCCTTGTTACTGCTGGGTGTGAATGGAAGTTCTGGCTCCCAACTAGGCCTCCCTTGATATCACCATGTCTGGAGGTGTAGGAATGCCTCATTACTGTTCCCCACATTGCTTCCACTGACACCATGGGAGTGGTGGCTTTATTATCACTGGGCAGTGGTGAAAGTTCTGACTTTCCAATAGGCCTCCTCTGACACCAACTCAGCAAGGAAGGGGAGTAATGCCTCACTACTGCTGGGTGGGGGTGGAAGTCCAGGCTCCCCAGTGTGGTGGTTGGGGGTAGGATTTGAGATGCCTCATTAGAGCTTGGTAAGGGTAGAAGTCTAGGCTCCTGGTGGGTGTGGCTTCTTCCAGAAGAAGTCTCCAAACTATTCTGACAACTGAAGTTTTCATAACAGGTGAAAGTCTGTCTGTACTTGGCTCCCTATCTCCCCTCAACTCTAACCCTATATTTATTTTTGTCATCAATGTGTTTGGACACGAGTTGGATAAAACTTTATGACACTGGTAAGTGTGGGAAGAGCTGAATTTATTTTTGATCCTGATTTAAAGAATACGTACAGTTCTATTTATAAGGTTAGATAAATCATGACTGTTATGTGACTTTTTATTATCTGCATAGGTTATGTGGCACCAACATAAATGAACTACATATTCCTAAATAGTTCAGGTTAAGCATTTAGTTGTTTAAAAGGAGTTAAATTTATTTTCCTATAATTGAGTGGGCTTCTAGTCTGATATTAATTGATGGTACTTACATAAATATTAACACAATATTGCTACAAATGATGCACTAATTAGTCCATAATCTGACTCAGCATAATACAAATTTTATATATTTTTAAAATATTGATTTATCTATGCATGTATTAGTCAAGTCAACTTCGTAAATTCAACTTATTCTCCCTAGCTCCTAGTGTATTAAGTTATAATTATGAAACAAGAATCAGTACTAAGTGATACAAGGTTTAATTTTAGAGTAAAGAAGGAGACATGTGGCAATGCTGGGGTTATATGCCCCAAACAAAAAGTATATTAGGGCTGCCTATGTGTTGGGCTTATAGGGAGGTTGCGGAGGGATAAGGAGGAAGTGATTGGTAAACTGGTAATCAACACATTTAGAACCCAGAATGTGAAAGCTAGAAAGGATTTTAGAAACTCGAACCTTCCTATCTATTTTTTTTTTTCTTTTTGAGGTCTTTGAATGCATATTATGTGTCTGGCCCTTTACCTACCTTATGGCATTTAATCTTCAAAATAATGTTATAAAGTGTTGAAAAGCTCTATTTTCTCTTTTTCACAGATGAGGGAACTGAAGCTCAAATTAGACTAACTTGTTGAAGGTCACCCAGCTATTAAGTGGCAGAGTTAGGATTGGACCCTAGATCTGCATGATTCCACAGTTCATGCTCCTTTGGCTCAACTGCTCTGCCTTCTATGTGGATTTTCAGATTCACTTTTCATAGATATAATTATTATAAAATCATCTATCCCACTTCCTCATTTCTCTCTCCACCGAAGGACCTAAACGTCAGAGGTTACATACCTATGGTACATACATTTATATGATATAAACTATACAAGACCTAAAAGATTACATAGTGATGTAAGGACTATGTTACTGTATGAAAATTATCTCATGCTTCATGATGGACTACACATATCTGTAAATTGGACTAGACACAGAGTTCTGGCTTAAAGGATAAGTAACTTTCCCAAGGACACACAGCCTGTGCAAAGTAATGATTTGCATCCAGGTCTGCCTGACTTCGACCCCACCCACTGCATCTACTCCATGCAATTCTGCTATTACCTAGTAATGATTATATAGTGGGAAAGAAGGTTTTGAGGGGTTGGAGGTGGGCAGCCTTATAATTCTTGGAAACAGCCTGAGTCAAGAACCACCAGCTCTAGGAAGACTGCCAAATACTGGCAGAATTTCTATCTGTGTGCGTGCGTGCGTGCGTGCGTGTGTGTGGTGGTGGTGGTGTGTGGGGGGAGATAGTGGTGTCAAAATCTCCCAGGCTTTGAAGGTCATCTGTTGTGAGAAAGTTTACAATGCGTGTGTTAATTTAGCTGTAGAAAATATTCAGCCCTGTATATTCACTCATTCAAGTAAAATGGAAGGAATACCATAAACAGTGGAAGAGGTGTTTCAGAGAAAGTAATTAAACATGAAATATAATCCATATAAAACTATAGTTTGTTAGTCTAGTTACCAGTCTCAAGGGAACAATTTAAAACTGCCTGTGTGCAAAATCAGTTGGGATTTCCATAGCTTCTCACTGAATACTGCTAGGATTACTGAGTCAGCACTGAATTGTCTTCCTTATATTTTAAAGTCCAAGTTAAATATACCTTGTTTGTTGGTTACATTATTGAAAATAGAGTCCACGTCTATAAAGGAAACCTTGTCTTCATATGTCCATTAATTTTTTCCTATCCCTTAAGACTGGAGGTGTGCCCTGTAACAGATCTGAGACACATCTATCTTATTAAATTTGATCTGAAAAGAGTAATGGGCCGAAGGCAAGTTTTCTTTTTCTCCCAATTATACCTATGGATTGAAAGGCAGACTAGTGCCTTTTATTTGCATCTGAGACACGGTCAGTACAAGAAAGTGTTACTGTTGCCTAAGACATGGTGGGGGGGGGGGTGGGGGGGGTAGAAAAGGGTTTTCTGAGCTGCAAGCTTCGATGAGGATTTAATTATGTCTTCTCTCAGGCCTATCTATCAGCAGCCCCAACTCTTCCATCAAGGCCCCACTGAGATAAGAGCAATAGAAAATAACATTCTGGAGATCTCCCTTAACAATTTTTCGTCATTGCTCTTTCTTACAATACTATAATGAACTACTGATAAAACACAGGTAGCACGAAAATTTGGCCCCAAAGTGCCGCCAACAGACCTTTGGCGGTGGGGAGCCGTGGTCAGCGAGCCAGACCCCCGTGGGTCTTCATTCCCTCCGGCCGGGGGTCAGGGGGCCTTTCGCCCTTCACTTGCGGCGCGAGCGAGGGGATCGGGGCCGGGAGCGCAGGCCTGGCCTAGGGGCGGCGCCTGAGCCGCGGGGCAGGGGGCCGGCGGCCGCTCCCCGAGCGCGCTCCTCGCGGAGGCCATTACTTCCAGCGATGCCAAAAGTGTGCGCCTTCTTCGGAGGGCGGAGGTCAGGGGCCGTGCGCTGCCTCCTGGCGACGCGACCCTTATCAGGCCCTCCGGGGCCCGGGACCCCCGGAGCGCAGGATGCTGGAGCCGCGGTCTGAGCCCACCACCGAGTTCCTGGGCAGGCAAAGGCGGTCCATGGCGTCCTCGCTCACTGCTCGCGCCCGCCGCGGGCGGTGCCGGACCTCGCCCTTCCCCACCGCTCCCCTCCCCCTCCCGAGCCCGCCGCGGCTCCCGAGGTGACACGGCCCGGACCCTCCATTCTCTGCCCCAGTGTATTTAACTGGCACAACCTAACCGGCTGCTCCCTCTCGCTGACAACCCTTCCCCCGGACAGACGGGCCCAGCAGCCAACCACCGGCCGGAATTGGCGTGCGTCCCGCTCCCCGTCGGTGGCGGCCTCGGTGGGCGGGGCTCGGGCAGCTAGCAAGTTGAGTGGAGCCACGGCTGACGTGAGTCAACAAAGGTCACGTGAAGCGAGCGGGCCGCGCCGATTGGCCGCTGGGCCGGGCGGGGAGGGGGGGGTCACGGCGGCGGCGTGGGGTTCGCTGTGTGACACAATTACAACAACTTTGTGCTGGTGCCGGGGAAGTTTGTGTCTCCAACGAATCCCCCTCGCGTCCCTCAACCCCGCACGCTCCGGCCGTTCCCGCCGTCGCCGCCCGTGGCTGCCCCTCGCCCGCCCCCGCGATGTGACCCTACAAGCCGACCCGCCGCCGCTGCCGACCCGGGGGCTCCGCAGCCCCTGCCGCCGCCGCCTTCGCCGCTGCCGCGTTGGGATTTTTCGTCGCTGCCGCCCGCGGCGGAGGAGCAGGCGGCGATAAAGTTGGTGTGCCGGTCCCGCGCGGAGATTAGGGGCGTCGTTGCGGGCCCCAGCTCTGGGGGGGGGGGTGTCGGCGTCGGAGTTGTGAATTCGCTGCGTTTCCATGAAATCCTGCGGAGTGTCGCTCGCTACTGCCGCCGCTGCCGCCGCCGCTTTCGGTGATGAGGAAAAGAAAATGGCGGCGGGAAAAGCGAGCGGCGAGAGCGAGGAGGCGTCCCCGAGCCTGACAGCCGAGGAGAGGGAGGCGCTCGGCGGACTGGACAGGTACGGGCCGCCGTCACCCGTCTGGTCGGCTCCGGACGGGTTGGCGCCGCTCTCCGGGGAGGCCCGAGCGTGGCTCGCCTCTGGCGGCGGGGCGGGCACCTCGGCTTGGCGCTCTCGGTGCCGTCGCCGGGGCCTCGGGCTCGGGCAGGGATGGGTCGGTGGTGCTGCCGGAGCTTTAACGAGCCGCGTGTGTCTCTCCCCACAGTCGCCTCTTCGGGTTCGTGAGGTTTCAGGAAGATGGCGCCAGGACGAAGGCCCTACTGGGCAAGGTAAGGCAGCCGCGGGCCGAAGCGCGGACACGGTCTCCCCGACCGGCGCCCCGCTCGCCGCGGGCCCCGCGGCGCCGCAGCCCGGCCGGCGCTCATTGTGGCCGCGAACGAGGGCCGAGGGGCTTCCGGAAAACTATTTCCTGCTTCTGCTCTCTCCCCCACCCCCGGATCCCTCTCTCACTCCCTTGCGAAATCTCTCTCTCGCCTCGTAGCCGGAGGAACAAGGACGGCAGCGCTTTGGGGCCGAGCTCAACCGGGTCGACAAAACTGCCTGTTATTTTACGTCTTTGGGAGGGTGGACGGATGATCTCTCCGAGGTGCCTGTTTCGGGTCAAGGGCTCGTAAATGTGTGCTGATTTCCCCACATTTCCGACTTAGTTGCCTCCTGTGGTTTTTATTCTTTTCCTCCAGGCAGGCTGTTCGGGAAGTCCACTGTTAACCCAACGTTTGGGGCTTTCTTGTGTCCCCTCTCCCACAAGGGGGAAGTTGCACGTAGTTTAGGGCGGTGAAGAGTTTGCATGGGGCTGTTGACATGCATCTCGAGGGGTATGGTGTTTTACCTGAAGTTAGGTGACTTGTTTACTTTTTGGGTCTTTCGGCCATAGTGACCCTGCAGTTATTTGTGAATGTGTTTTCTCTTTGGAGCCTCTTTTCCTGTGTGTCTGGCCGGGGAGGCAAGGGGGGAATTCGGGGTGCAGTCTCTGTTTATTTGTGTGGAAAGTTGTTGGCACTGTCATTTAGTTAAGTAATGGCTGCTCCTATCGGCCCAAGATGGCGGGACAGGGTGGGAGGAGAAAGTGAAGGGGGGGGTTTGGGGGAGGGAGGAGAGGTAAACATGGAAATAAATAGTAGCGATGAATAGGCCTGTCCTTCGGAGTGTGTAGCTCGTTGGTGTTTAATAAAAATTATCTAAGAATATTTGCATCTAGAATTCTTGTACCTTTCTCAAGCTTGGAAGCAGCATTCATAAGCCTGGTAAATGCTTATCAACCTGTAGCACAGTTAGTTACCCATCCGTAAGCTATTGAACAAAGGCACTGGAGTCTCGGTCTGTCTGCATCACTTTGTGTCTTGACCAGAATCTGGTCGAAATGATATTTGTATGCTTGCTTCTTAATTGGGACCGTGAAACTTGGAGTGTGCCGCGGTAGGTGTTGCATCCATTAGACGTTTTCTTTTCTAGCTGAAATCTGTAGCTTTGCATTTGTCACTTAGCTTTATTGTTGCAATTGAGAAGGAAGTTTGAAATGACTAAAGCCTTGCATTTTATTCTTAAGTTGATTTAAAAAAAAATTAGTTGTCCCGAATTTTTGTCTGTAGTTTGGTTTAGGAGAGTCACTAATTCCTTTTATCTGTAATTACACTTCTGTTTTTGTTTCAAAGTAACTTAAGTGTAAGGAGTTTGGAACACAAATAATGACGAGAAAGCTAAACTGAAATAATCCTTTCCAGTAAGCCCAGTCCCTTTGACCCATAGAGAAAAGTTGAATTAAACTTTGACTATGTAGGTATTAATTGGCTTCATTAAAATTATTGCCAGAAAAATGAATAGTGGCTAGCTCTGAAATGATTTAAGCGTAAATGATTTAAGCCTTGAAATTTTTTTTCAACCTGAGTATTTAAAATATTTTATTTAAGAATACTTCACTACTGTCAAAGTTGTCATTCCCAAAGGTTAAGCAAAATATTTAAATTTTAGGAGCATTATTTTATTTTGGAGTGATTATTGCTGGTCTAACAGGAGGTTGGTAAAATTGTTTGCAAAGATAATACATTTGGAGAAGTTGGGCCAAATCTATTGCTTTTAGTTGCGGTAATGAAAAAATACATGGAATCTGATATTTTATGTGGGTAACACATGTAAAATGCTAGTTGATTTCATGTCTCAGAATGCTTGTATTTAGATGGATTCACAGTGGATCGTGCTTAACATTGTATTTCAGATTGTAATATTGAATCCTGCAGTTATTATGCACTATTGAGTTTAAATTGTAAAAGAACTGAACATTTTCAAGTATTCTTTGTGAAAGCGTGCATTACTTTCTTCCTGTTTGAATACAGTAACATCTTATAAATGAGAAACTTGCGAAGGGCTTCGTTATGTTTTGTGGAAGAATGAAGGCTTTTATAAAATACCGGGTAATTTGATAAACTACTAAGTATGAGCTAAAGAAAAAAAATTCTTCATTACTTCAGACCCCATGCTTGTGAGGTCCTACCTATTTAGGTCAAGACTTGTTAGCCCTAGGATTAAAATAAAACATTCTAGAATATGTGCTTACAACCGCATGCAATTCTTGATTGCATCCTTGTGAGCTTGTACATACCAGTGAAATGTGTAATGTAAAGCTTGATATTATATAACCTCGCACCATGTGTTTGAATTGGATTCTGAATAGAATGAATGAGCTGGAGTCCTGCTATAGGAAGTATTGAATTATTTAGTTTCATCCATCTTTTGCACAGCCCTGGTAAACAGTATTTTTGTTGTGGAATGTTGAGCTCTGTTGGTTTTATTTTATTTTTTTTTCTGTTGGTTTTAGAATTCTTATTCTCTGAAAGTCTTAAAAATAAGAGTTGGCTTTTCATTGTTGGGATGGGTTCAGGCTGCTTACCTAAGGGCAGATACTGGAATTAAATAACTCCCAGGATTCTCTTTTTAGCTATGATATTTGTCATTACCCACCCCCCCAACCCCCAACAAATTTAGTCTGCACCTTGTATAACGTTTTTTTTTTTTCTGATAGAAACTTAGCTATTACTACTCGCTTTCAAAAATTCTTATTCCTATATATTATTGGATCTTCTTTCAAGTTTTTAAATTTAAGTTAGTAGGTTTTAAACAAGGTTAACTCTTGACGTAAAAGATTTGGAAAGTTTAAAACATTTAATAATGAGTACCTTTTACTTGTCCCTAAACTTGTATGTTCCTTTTCTAGATGTGAGAATACTTTGTCCAAACTGCTCTTTTTTCTTAGTCTTTGAATGCATTTGTGAGATTAATTTATATTGGAGTCACTGAAAATGTTTGAATGATTGTCATTTGATATACAATGCTTGGGGTTTTGGATTAAAAAGAGATTAGTAATACAGTATATTATTTTGCAGTGATACCTTTAAAATATCTTTAAAAGATTGTAAACAGCAAGTGGTTGCTTAATCAGAGTTCTTGAAATATAGCATGATTTTGACCACTTTCCTCTTTAAACTAATGCTTACCATCTTTTGGTAACATAATTCAAGATTCTTATTTTTTTAATTGCAGTGGTGTTACTGAAAAGTAGTTAAGAAGTGAAACATTTTAACAGAAATGAACTGTGGTGACACTTTTAGTACATTTTTGAAAATCTTTTGAATTAGTCTTGTTTTCAGTTAATAAGGATTTGAGTTAAAGTATAATATATAGTAATATATAGCATGAATGTAGTAATACTATATTTATAGTAATTATGTGATGCAAAAGGGTTGGGGAATATTTTGTCCGGTAACTTGCTAAAATACAGTTGTTCACTTTGAAGTATCTTTAAATCATTTTTAAGTTTGTATTAAATACTCTTATTGGGATTGAAAAAATTTTTTTGTAATCCTTTTAATCAATAGAAAGATTATGTAGAATACCTAGAAGTAGTTATGGATTGTTTACCATTTTAAAATGTATGTGCCTAAAAAAATAAATAAAATGTATGTGCTTTTTTTCCGTAGGAGATAATTAGCATGAAAATAGTTGGAATTTAAAATTTTGGGGTAATGGAGGTAGTTTAAGGTCCATTAAAGCATATACTTGCCTAAATTTGGTCTGCTTGCATGTAGATGGTAAGGGAAAATTGTTACGTCAGTTGTAGAGGTGGTTTTTTATACTATAATATTTGGATGTTGATGTTTAAAATTATTCTATGTTATGTGTGTGTTTTGTTTGCTGGCACTTAAAGGAATATATTCACTTCCAGTGTTGAGGGAGATTAGTGTTTGGGTTACAAAAGTAACCACAGAATAATGTCATACTTTTTTGTTTGAAAATTAGGTCTTTGATGCATCTTAAGAAGTATCTTCTAGTTTAGGAAGTTGTCTTGCAAACAGTTATAGTCATTATTATTTACCTGGACAAAGTCTCATGCAGTTACTATACATTTCCTAAGATTTTGATACATTTCTGGTAATAAAGCTGTAGTAAGAGATTTTAGAAAATGCTTGTTTATCTGGCCATGCATTAGAATTGCAGGACTATATAAACGTGCACTTTTTAAGTTCTGAATCCCCCCCCCCCCATGGCTCTTTCCTTAGAATCAATTAAAAATTGTAATGACTAGGGAACATTTGGCTGCCCCCTCTATATATTTTAGGTTGTTAAGAAAAACGGAGAGATGAGTTTTTGTGATGTAGGTAGTAAAGTGGAATGGTGGGCCATGCACTTTGAACCAAGGTGAAGGTTTAATGCTGGCTAGCTACAGAGTAAAAATATCTTTTTCTGAGTTGATTATGTAACATTTCGTTTTTATTTATGTAATACTAGCATTATTTTGCAGATTTGAAAAGGTTTTTTTTTTTGGTTAAGTTTATTTTACTTTGAAACTCATTGTGATGCTTTGAGCTCTTTGAAATTGATGTTAATGACTTACAACACTGTGCATTATTAATATCCTTGAAATGTGGTATCCAGAGAACTAATTTATGTTACAAAAACACCACTAGATTGTCTAAGAATTGAAATGGTGGTTAGATTATTTAAGACCCACACGTATTTACTTGTAGACTAGTTAATTAATAGGGTTTATTTAATGAATATGTAATTGACAGTCTTATGTACTCATACTGAAGTTTCACATATAATCATATCAGTTTTCTATACTCGTTTGTAATTTTTCAACTGTAAATTAGAGTACACTGAATGCAGGTCTTCTATGCAGGGAATATGAAGATAACATAGCTATCCCTTGTCTGCATTGTAAACTTACAGTTTCCTAAAAAGATGAGATGAGTATAAGGGTGGCTATCACAGAAACATCAATGGCAGAAGAAAAGTGTGAAGTATCCTGAAAGTTTATGATAAAGGTCAGTTTAACAGTTTGCAAGTTAGAATGGCTTTCTTTTTTTTTGCCACACATTAAACATCGATTAGCAAGCATGCACAAAAGCAGTCACAGGAACCAGTTTGTGAAGCTTGGTGAAGTCCCAGCTCTTTGTCCTTGTAGGTAGTCTCTCAAGGACCTTGCTGGAAAGGTGCTTTGGAGACACATGCAGCAATATGTTAGCAGTAGTAGACATTAGCCCCAGAATCACCTGGTCAGTGGTGGAACACAGGGCTGAATGGGACCCTTAGACTATGTGTGCACTCTGAAGAGTATTGGGATCCTGGATTTGCTGATTCTTAGACCCTGTTCATGCAAAGGTAGAGATGCCTTTACAGTATTTCTAGCCAAACCACATTAACTTGAACATCATTCATTTAACTAATGAAAACTTAATTTCTGACATTCCTTATGCTGCCTAACACATTCTCCTACTAAAGTAAAGGCAGGAGAAGCATTGCCTTTGTAGAGTGCTGTTCTGGCTCCCATCTTCCTCATGTCTCTCATTTTTAGATTTAACTATTCTGGACTGTGTATTCCTGATTTGGGAATTTCAAAAGCTGGCTAACAGGCCCTGGATTTTAGATTATTGGAATTAACTTCAAAAGTTAACTGATAGTTGCTGGGTTAAAATTAATGAAAGCACGTGAGACTCACCGTATCCTGATGTATTTCATTTAATTTTTTCTTAAAACATTTAATGAGAATTTATATTATGTAACATTCTGTATCAGGCTTTTAAAACTCAATTATTTCATTTAATTTTTATAATATATGAGTTAAATGGGGGGGGGGTGTTCCCATTTGTGAGATAATTGCACAATGGCTTCTGGGCTAGCTTAATTTACACACAGCTTTTTCCATTTATCTAGGCATATGTTTCAACAAATTATGCACTTTGAACACCAGACCCCAGAAGAGGAAGAAAGACCTGGCTCTTAACTCCTCATGCTGGGGATTCTTGTGAGCTGCACCTTCTTTCCCTAGGTGGATAGTGCCGGAGATGGGCAGGACATTGATGGCTCCTGCAAAAATACTACTTGCTTTCTTGGATCCCCGTTTTCAATTAGTTTATTCTTGCGGCAGTTGTAAATTGAGTTTGAAAATTCTACCCTAGGTTGGGCCTCAGTAGAATGTCTCCTATTAGTAAGGTGGGGCTTGTTTCTTCATTGTGTTTCTTGGAGATGGTGTTTCTTGACTTCTTTATTGACAAGGAGTCTTTTAATTTTGTTGAGGAACACATGATTTAAAATCAGATTTTAGCTTTTAGCAGATGTTCAAAGGCTCACCTGCTGTGTGTTGTGTCCCTCTTTGATCTCATTTTGTAGTGATAGTTACCTTTGCTTTGAGTTCCTAACTTGAGATCCTTGAATGAGTGTTTATGGGTCAATCTAGGAAATTCTTTGACAAAGTTTTGGAAGGATACTCAAGAAGTAGTTAAATAATGATCATCTTGGAGTACCAAACAGCTCTAGGGTGAGGAGGAGGGGAGATTTTAAATCAAATTTCTGGACCACTGTGGGCTTTGGTTTTTTTTTTTTTTTTTTTAAATCATACACATGCATTACCTTAAAAGTAATAAAATAAGCACACTGATAGTATACCAGAATTATATTTTGGTGGATTAAAGATGGATTTTATACTATTATGTGTAGTTAGAGATATCTGTGAAGGCCTTTTGTCAAGTTGGGATACTTCTCATCTTGATGGTCCTTCAGTGGGGATAGGGGTAAATGAAGTAGAGATGTGTACCCTGTTTGGTCCTATTTCTTCTTTCCTCCCTCCCTCCTTCCTTCCTTCCTTCCTTCTTTCCCTTCCTGCCCTCACCCTCGTCCTATTTCTCTGCATTTTATTTACGTGTCTTTGTTATAGTTGCTGTACTCATTCTTCATTTTGGTCTTTAGCATCTGTTTCATTAATGACTTTATTTTGGGGCCTGATTTGGCCCAGACTTACATTTGGGACCTAATAAAAAGCTATAACCTGGAAGGGTGGGAGTAATCCCTTATTTAGAGAGTTTAAGGTTTTTCAGCCAAATTATGGGCTGTTTGCTACTTTCTTCTATAAGCTTTTGTTTATTTTGTCTTATCTATTTTCTTCCTTTTATCATATCTTTACTTCTCTACATTGCTAAGACTGTCATCATTCTGTTGTGAATGTGTTCTTGTATTCTTTTTGTGGTTTCGTCTGTGGTAGTATTTTGTCTGTGTTAGAATAAATAAAAGATGTTACTGCTAAGTTTATTCTCAGGAAGAAGGTGGGGCTTTGTTATAGTCAAGAGTATTATATAAGGTCATCTAATTTATTTTAGTTTAGAACAATGGAAGAAACCTTTTTAGTTAAAGGATTGTTTTCAGACTAGCTCTATTACACTATGTTCATTAGATCTTTTTTTAATGTATTATTTTTTTTAAAAAATATATTTATTTATTTTATTGGCTGTGTTGGGTCTTTTTTGCTGTGCGCGGGCTTTCTTTTTAGTTGTGGTGAGTGGGGGCTACTCTTCGTTGTAGTGCGCGGGCTCCTCATTGCCGTGGCTTCTCTTGTTGCAGAGCACGGGCTCTAGGCGCGTGGGCTTCAGTTGTTGCAGCACATGGGCAATAGTTGTGGCTCATGGGCTCCAAAGCGCAGGCTCAATAGTTGTGGCGCATGGGCTTAGTTGCTCCGCGGCATGTGGGATCCTCGTGGAGCAGGGATCGAACCCGTGTCCCCTGCCTTGGCACTGTGCCACCTAGGAAGCCCAGTGTATTATTTTTTAAATTAATTTATTGGCTGCATTGGGTCTGTGTTGCTGCATGTGGGCTTTCTCTAGTTGCAGCGAGTGGGGGCTGCTCTTCATTGTGGTGCTTGGGCTCCTCGTTGCAGTGGCTTCTCTTGTTGTGGAGCATGGGCTCCAGGTGCGTGGGCTTCAGTAGTTGCGGCACATGGGCTCAGTAGTTGCGGCACATGGGCTCAGTAGTTGCGGCACATGGGCTCAGTAGTTGCGGCACATGGGCTCAGTAGTTGCGGCTCACGGGCTTAGTTGCTCCGTGGTATGTGGGATCTTCCTAGACCAGGGCTGAAACCCGTGCCACTTAGGAAGTCCCATTAGATCTTTCTCTTTAAAAAAAACAATGTAGTAGGGAAAATATCCAGTATTTTCAACAATAGGGAAACTAAACCAACCAACCATCACCAGTCATTACCCAGCTTCAACAATTTTCAACTTGTAACCAGTCTTGTTTCATCTGTATTTTGTCCCTCACTGCCATTAGTGTGAAGGAAATATCACAATATTTCTATCTGGTATGTTCACATATCAGTCACATCATTTAATCCATAGATATTTCAGTTTGTCTCTGAAACATAACCACAATACCTTTATTACACATAAAAATAAGTTCTTAATATCAGATATCCAGGGGCCTTGATTTTTTTTGCCATGTGGAAGTTAACAATTAGTCGCTTGGGAGATGAGTAGAAAACACATATTTAGCTGAATATATGTGAGTTTGTTTGTATTTTAATATTGTGGTAGAATTCTGTAATAGAATATGTGACAGAAGAGATACTTTCCTAAGAACTTTATAAATCTTAGTTGCTTGAGTCTGTTTGAATAGTTTATGTACTTAGGGAAAATTTATTTTTAAGATACAATAATTACACGTTTTAGGATTTTGAATTTCAGGTGTCAGAATGAGAACTAGAAAAGCTTTTACTTTCCTTGATTGATTTGTGAGACATTTGCTGAACTGCTGTGAGTGAGGAACTGTGCCAAGTCCTAGGGCAACAAGTAAGACTTGGCCTCTGCCCCTGCAGTCTGTGGAGAGAAATGGACAGACTGAATGACCATATGATGTAGTAAGTACCGTAATCAAGGTATATGCAAAGTGCTATGAGCTCTAAAATGATGCAGCAATTAAAACATTTAAAACTTTTGATTATGGGTAGTTTAAAGTATCCGCACAAATTCCCAGTGTTTTGGAGCAGTTAGTTTAGACTGCAGAAGCGGGTAAGAGAAACTGCACAGAAATGTCACATTTTGGTCTTGGTTATGAAACATGAATAGAAGTTGAGCAAGAGGGAAAAGAGGGCAGAGAGTTGAAGGTAAATGGTGTTTGAGGAATTGTGAATAATTTAGTGTGGACAGAGAGAGGGCAGGGTGTCTTAGTGGGATTGGGAGGAGGTAATTGAGCACATGAAGGCCTCCATTATTGTAGGCCATAGGATGTTTTGGGAAGTCATTGAACTCAACTCTCTAATCAGGGGAAGTGACATGACCAGAAGTAGATTTTCTGGGAATATTATTGGCTACAGTGAGAGGGATAATGTGGAGGGAAAAGGAACCTAGTTGTGAAGTATTGATGGATAGATAGCACTGCATGGATTTTAGAGTAGAATTCTGCTTCTGCCACTTACTAGATATATAATCTTTGGGCAAATTATTTCATCTTTCATAGGCTCAGTTTTCTCATCTGTAAAATGGAAGTGGTAATAGATTTCTGGCAGGCTATTGCATTTTGTGTTAGGAAAAAATAGATGTAAAGTGCTGGCATTGGGACTGGTGTGGAAGGTGCTTAGTACAAGATATATGTTACTATCATCTTGGAAAAGACAATTTTTAAAGTGAGGCTGTTGAGGAATGAGGCGTTAGAGGCAGATTTGAGGGCTCTTGAAAACACCCTTCGTTGACTTTTTTTAAAAATAAATTTATTTATTTATTTATTTTATTGGCTGTGTTGGGTCTTTTTTGCTGTGCACGGGCTTTCTTTAGTTGCGATGAGTGGGGGGCTACTCTTCATTGTGGTGCGCGGGCTCATTGCCGTGGCTTCTCTTGTTGCAGAGCACAGGCTCTAGGCGCTTGGGCTTCAGTAGTTGCAGCACATGGGCTCAATAGTTGTGGCTCACGGGCTCTCAGGCGCAGGCTCAATAGTTGTGGCACACGGGCTTAGTTGCTCCACGTCATGTGGGATCTTCCTGGAGCAAGGATCGAACCTGTGTCCCCTGCATTGGCAGGCGGATTCTTAACCACTGCGCCACCTAGGAAGCCCCTTCGTTGACTTCTGACTACGTTGGCTTTCTTTCTGCATCTCTGACCACATCTCAGTCTCCTTTGCAAGGAGAGTCTCTTCTAGATCTTGTTTACACTCTCTGCTCCCAACTTGCATGTATACTTGACTGCCACTTGATAACTTTACCTGGGTATCTTGAAGGCAACTTAAACTGAACATATGCAAGCTGAATTTATCATTGTCTTTGATGTTCTTATCTTAGTAAATAGCACTTAACCACTACCCTTGCTGGAAACCTTAGAGTCGTTTTTAACTCCCTTTTTTTTAAAAAAAACTTATCAAGTCCTAATAGTCACCATATCTTGACATTTCTACATCTTAAATTTCACATCTGTTTGTTTTTCTCCATCCTCACTGCCACCATTCTAATTGCAGCCATGATCCTATCTTTGACTTATGAAATACCTTCATGCAGTCTTTTTGAATAGGTATACTTGTGCATAGTACAAAATTGAAAAGTTACATAAAGGATGTGGCAGTAAAAAGAAAATCTCTCCTCTGCTGCACCATCTCCCAGTTATTTTAGTTCCTGTTCTCAGGTGGCCACTGATAAAAGATTTGTTGGGTAACTTCATAGTTCAACACATACAAGTATATTCTGTTATATTTTTTTCCCACACAAATGATATCATACCATATACAAGTTGTTAAAAATGCTTTGTTAATTTTGCTGCTTTCTATATGAAAATATTAACATGTTTTCATATTGAATGTCTTGGGTTTGAGAGTTCTTTCACTCAAGTAATGAGATGTTGGTGAAGAGATTGGTTTGGGGGATGATTTTGAGGTTTTGTTACTCCTTTTTATATATGGTATAAAAGGTAGAAATTCTTCAACATGCAAAAGTTTTAATTGGAAGTATGTTCACGTGTGTTTTATTTATTTATTTTTTAAAAAAATTATTTGGTTGCGCTGGGTCTTAGTTGCGGCTTGCTGTCTCCTTAGTTGTGGCATGTGAACTCTTAGTTGCGGCATGCTTGTGGGATATAGTTCCCTGACCAGGGATCAAATGCGGGCCCCCTGCATTGGGAGTGCAGAGTCTTATCCACTGCGCTACCAGGAAAGTCCCCACATGTGTTTTACTAAGATAGCAGTTGCTTAGTTTTATATGCCATGAACTGTCAGTTGGAATAATTGGCAAAATTTGCCTTCATGTTTTGGTTTTATTGGTGTGATTGATTATCAGGCTCCGTGAATACTAATTTAATTTACTCCCTAAATGTTTAAAAGTAGCCATAGTTTATACTACTTAACATCTTACATTTGCAGAGTTGTTCACGATCTTGATTTATTCTTAGTTTTTATTTTTTTGTATTTTTTAAAAAATTTATTTATTGGCTGCATTGGGTCTTCTTTGCGTGCAGGCTTTCTCTAGTTGCAGCGAGCGGGGACTACTCTTTGTTGTGGTGCTTGGGCTTCTCATTGCAGTGGCTTCTCTCGTTGCAGAGCATGGGCTCTAGGCACTTGGGCTTCAGTAGTTGTGGCACGTGGGCTCAATAGTCGTGGCTCATCGGCTCTAGAGTGCAGGCTCAGTAGTTGTGGCACACAGGCTTAGTTGCTTCGTGGCATGTGGGGTCTTCCTGGACCAGAGATCAAACCTGTGTCCCCTGCATTGGCAGGCGGATTCTTAACCATGGTGCCACCAGGGAAGTCCCTGTTCTTAATTTTTATTGTAGAGAAGGAAAAATAGGTACATTTATATTCTTGATTAGTCATAAACAGTACAGGGCTTAGTGTATTATTAACTTAAAGCAGAATATCTTTATTTTCGTTATAGATTGACTGGTGGTGGAGTTAAAACAATGGTGCTTTAGTTTTTTGAGGTCATTAACTGAGGGTCAGTGTAGCTGTATACATTTTGTATGTGATTTTGGGGAGTGTTTGGTTCCCTTTGAAGTCCAACCTTGGACTCCATTATTTTCAGTTAGTTTCCTTTATTCTTGGGTAGAGGCATTAGCAATAGGAGTGTGTTGAGAAGAAAGAAAAGCTTTAGTGCCACTGGATTGGTTAGGCTTAGATGGCATGGATTTTACCACACAGTTTTGTGGTGTTCTATAAACACTTCACATACTCTCTGCATTTCTCCTCTATTGATTATAAGGGTGCTAGGGGAAGAGAATGTGAACTGATCCCTTGAGAACTTATTGCTGTAACTGGAAAAATAGCTGTGAGCATATGCTCCCTTAACGTAGTTAATAGGCTTTAGAATTGTTCTTCAGCGTGGGTGCTTAAAATGCTGGCTTGATTGGGAGGCTATATGATATACTGGGAAGAACAATAGATCAGAAAACTGAAGACCAGTGCCTACTTTGTCAGGTTGCTTAATTCTTATGGTCCCCAGTTTCACCATCTGTTAAGATGAAGGGCTAGGGATTAAGACTTTCCAAAGTGACTGTCTAGCATCAGAATTCTAGGTGGTGGTTCATTTGAATTTTTAGGATTGACTCAGTTCTTAAAGATCTGACCCAGAAGGAGGGCACAATTCTGGATTGTAATTTTCAGCCTCAAGCCTTCAAGATCAGAAATGAATGCAGGCACATAGTGGAACTGAGAGTTGTATGTTTTTGTTAGTCTCATATGATAAATTATTCAGTTAGTCTTTGATATGAAACTTGGCCTTATTTATTAATAGTTAGTGTTTTGACTTCTCCAGACTGCTTCTTTCTTATAGTTGGGATTGTTATTTCTTAGCTCAGATCCGATGTTTCTAATTCTAGAAGATGTGTATGATCAGTGTGTGTTTACCTGTTTACTAGGAACTCATGACAGGGCTAAATGAATTCTCAGATGTGAATTGATAAGATGTCACATTAAATACATACTGGACATTTGGGTGTTACAAAGATGAGTAAGGCCCCTCAGTTTCCCTTGAAAAAGTAGCAAGAATTGGCATTGAGGCACTTTCTGATCTATTAAATGTAAACTTTTATTGTTGAATTTTGCTGTGTGTGTATGTGTATGAGTATATTATGATTACATTTTTATTATAAGCTTGTCAGTTAAAAAGATAGGCTTGGAGTTTGAAACTTAGAGTCAGGGTATAACTCTTAAAGAGAAACTTCTTTTGTAACACTTTTTCAAAGTGTTTATCTATAAATGGATAAATGAAGTGGGTCTTCTGAAATTGAAGATGTTCAGGTTTGCTCATTGACGCTATTTGGCCAGGATGTTGTAGACAGCATTCAGGTGTCAAAGGATAATATTTACTAAGTTATCTGTAAAGATTATCCAACCCTTTAATAGTCATGACTCTGAAAAGAGGTAGCTGAGTCCTGAATGTCTAAAGGAAAGGTTGGAGTCCTTGCTAATCTGATGTATGTTTTTTGGCTCTTGCTTTGTTTTGTTGGACTTCGTTGTCCTTACAGAAGTGGACAAAAACATAACAGATTGGATATCACGAATACATTTACGTAAATGGAAATTTTTTTCTGTTGGCTTTGTAAAAATTGACTATTTTGATATCATTGTAGATTCACATTGCAGTTGTAAGTAATAACATATCTAGTACAATATTATGATCAAGATATTGACATTGATACAGTCAAGGTACAGACCTGTTGGTCACTACAAGTATCCATCATGTTGTCCTTTATAGCCATATTCACCCCCCTCCCCCCAGTTCCTAACCCCTGGCAAGCACTGATCTGTTCTGTTTCTACAGTTTTGTCATTTGAAGAATGTTATATAAATGGGATCAGCAGTATGCATCCTTTTAGGGTTACCATTTTTCACTCAGCAGAACTCCCTGGAGATTAATCCAAGTTATTGTATGTATCCAAGTTGTTTCTATTGCTGAGTATTATTTACATGTTATTGATGTACCACAGTTTCTTTAACCATTTACCCATTGAAAGGATGTCTTGAGTTATTTTTGGTCTTTGACTATTGCAAATAAAGCTGCTATGAACATTTGTGTACAGGTGTTTTTGTGAACATAAGTTTTCTCTGGGATAAATGCCCAAGAGTGTAATTGCTGATAGTTGCTTGTTTAGTCTTATAAAAAATTGCTGAACTGTTTTCCAGAGCAGTTCTACCATTTTACATTCCCATCAGCAGTTCCCACCAGTGTTCTAGCTTTTGTTGCATCTTTGCCAGCATTTGGTGTTATTACTATTTTTTATTTTCCCCATTCTGATAAGTGTGTAGTGGTAGCTCATTGTGGTTTAAATTTACATTTCTCTAAAGGTCAGTGATGGTGAATATCTTTCATGTTCTTATTTTCCATCTGAATAGCCTCTTTGGTAAAATGTCTATTCATGTCTTTTGGATTATTGATTTGAGACCTTTCTTTTTCTGTGATGTAAGAATTTAGTGCTGTAAGTTTTCATTTCAGTACTACTTTAGAGGACTTCCCTGCTGGTGCAGTGGTTGAGAATCTGCCTGCCAGTGCAGGGGGCATGGGTTCAATCCCTGGTATGGGAAGCTCCCACATGCCTTGGAGCAACTAAGCCCGTGTGCAACAACTACTGAGCCCGTGTGCTGCAGGTACTGAAGCCTGCGCGTTCCTGGAGCCTGTGCTGCAGAACAAGAGAAGCCCACGCACTGCAACTAGAGAGAAAGCCCATGCGCAGCAACAAAGACCCAGTGCAGCCAAAAAAACCCAAACCAAACCAAACCAAAAGACACTTTAGTTGTGTCCCACATGTTCTTATGTGTTCCGTTTTCATTCAGTTCTATGCGTTTTTAAGTTTCCTCGTCAGGTTTCCTTTGATCCACAGAGTATTTAGTAGTGTTACTCAGTTTCTAAGTAAGTATTTGGAGATTTGGAGATTTTCCTGTTTTCACTGTCACTGATTTTTAGCTTGATTCCATTATGATTAGGGATTTTTTTCTGTATAGTTTTCATTCTTTTAGTTGACATCTGTTTTATGACCCAGGATATGGTCTATCTTCATGACTGTTCCATGAGTGCTTGAAATGAAAGTGTATCCTGCTGTTGGATGGAGTGTTATATACATGAGAGTTAGATCTTACTGGTTGATTGTATTGTCCAGTTCTTCTGTACCCTTGCTGATTTTCTGTCAGGTAGTTCTATCAATTGCTGAGAGTGTGGTATTGCCAGGTTTCCAACTATAATTGTGGGTTTGTCTATTTTTCTTTTATCAGTTTTTGCTTCTTGTACTTTGAGGCTCTGTCATTTGATGTGTACATGTTTAGGATTGGCATGTCTTCTGGTGGGTTGTTCCCTTTATGATTATGTAGTGTCTCCTTTGGTCTTGCTAAAATTACTAGTAATCTTACTTGCTCTGAGGTCTACTTTATCGATAGTAATATTGCTACTCTTCCTTTTTTAAAAAATTAATATTTACAAGGTATGTCTTTTTCCATAGTGTCACTTTACCTATTGTACTTAAAGTGAGTTTTCTTTGTGTGTGTTTGTGTGTGTGTGTGTGTGTGTGTGTGTGGACAGCATATTGTTAGATCATTTAAAAAAAATCTACTCTTCCTGTCTCTTTTAATTGGTGTATTTAGACTATTTACACTTAAGGTAATTATTGATATGTTAGAGCTTAAGTCTCCTATTTTATTATTATTTTTTGTTTGTTTCCTCTTTCTCATTGCTCCGTTTCTTGTTCCTTACCTTCCTATGGGTTATCTGGATACATTTTTTTGATTCCATCTTGATTTGTAGTGTTTTTAAGTGTATCTCCTTGTATAGACTTCTTAGTGGTTGCTCTAGGGATTGGACTATTTATATGTAATTTATCACCGTCTTCTGGTATGGATGCTTTACCACTTCGAATGAAGTGCAGACCTTTACTTCCATTTAGGTCCTTTTGCCCTCTCTCTTCTAAAATGTAATTTTCTTAAGTGTTTTCTCTTCGTAACATTGAACATCACACCAGGTGGTATGATAAATTTTGCTTCAATCGGCAAATGTGATTTATGAAACTCATGCATTGTATAATAGTCTTATTATATATAACTCATAATTTTACCTATTCCAGCGTCCTTTTTTCCTTTCTAAAGTCCTAGCCTTCTGCTTTCATTTCCTTTCTATTTAGAGAACTTCTTAAGTTATCCTTTCAGGGTAGCTTTGCTAGCAACAAATTCTCTTAATTTTCCTGAGATTGTCTTTATGTCCCTTCATTCCTGAACGATATTTTTGCCATATATAGAATTCACAATGTACAGTTCTTTTCTTTCAGTATGTGAAAAATGTGGTATTTCTTTCTGTTCTCTATGGTTTCAAATAAGAAATTTGATGTCATTAGAATCTGTGTTTTCCTGTGAGTAATGCATTGTTTTTCTCCGGCTGCTTTCAAGATTTTTTCTTTGTCTTTAGTTTTCAGAAGTTAAGTTATGATGTATTTTGGTGTGGATGTCTTTAGTTTTATTTTGAGGTTCTTTCAGTTTTTTGTTTCTGTGGTTAATATGTATCACCAAATTTTGGAAGATTTTAGCCATTATATCTTAGAATACTTTTTCAATCCTACCTTCTCTTCTTCTGGGACTCTGGTAAGAATCTTAGGTCTTCTGTTTTTGGCTCATAGGTCCCTGAAGCTCAGGTTTTGGATCTACACCCCCACTCCGGTCTGTTTTCTCATTTAGGTTGGCTAGATTCTATTGATCTGTTCACTATCTCTGTTGTCTGTCACTTCCATTCTGCAATTTAGCCCATCCAGAGAATTTTTATTTTGGTTATTGTATTTTTTAGTTTTATAATTTCTATTTGGTTCTTTTAAAATAACTTTCCTGAGACTTCATTTTCTAATTTGTTTCAAGAGCAGTTGAAATAGCTTGCTGAAGCATTTATGTTTACTACTTTAAAATCTCTGTCAGATAGTTGATCAAAAACCTGGTTCGTCTCAGTGTTACATCTGTTGATTGTTTTCTCTCATTCACTTTATACTTTTCTGGCTGTTGGTAGGATGAATGATTTTCAGTTGTATCCTGGACAGTTTGGATGTCATGTTATGAGAACTCAGGATCCTATTCTTTTTGTTTTTTTAATAGTAGGCCATCTCCTTGTTGAGGTGTGGTGCCAGGACTGCGTGGCTTTGTATGTTCAGCTTCTTACTGGGCCCTACTGACAACAACCCTGGTAAAAGTAGAGCACCTCATCATACTGTTTTGGTGCATACTGATGGGATGCAAGTTCAGCTACACCCTTGTCCTCACTGATAATCTTCCTGGCAGAAGTTGGGCACCAGTTTATACCACTTTGTTGCCTCTGAGTGGGGGGTGTAAGATCAGCTTCCCGATGGGTCATACTTCCCCGCAAGAGAGAAGTGGAGGGCTAACTCACACCACTCAGATGCTGCAGGATGGAGCAGAAGCTCCCCACTTTGTACTGCTTCCCCTGAGTTGATGCCAAGTGGTGGGTGGTGGAAGCTCAGTTCCCTCTGGGCACCACTGGCACCCAGAGAATGAGTGAAGCAGATTGTCGTCTGCTTCATCTTGCTTGGCATCTTCATTCAATCTCACTGCTGGGTGGGTGTGGAGGTTCAGCTGTCCACTGGTCCCTGTTGACATCGGGGATGGCGGGGAAAGTGAACTGGTGACTGGCTCCAACTCACACGACTTTGTTCAGTCTTGTTGATGCCAGGTAGGGTGCTGGTTCAGCTCCTGTCTGGTTCCTGCTGATACCAGGCCCCTGTGTGTATGTGTTTGTTCAAATGCAGTGGTGATTAATCCTGCCTCACACAGCTTTGTTAAGTCTTCTTGCTGCTGGGTGGCCCAGCTTGCCCTTGACCCCACTAATACCACCTTAAATGGGTGAATCTGAGCAGCACTTGCTTCCACTGGGTGTGGGGTGTGAAGAAAATCTCTTTCAGTTTTGCCATAACCCAGCACAGGGGTATTGGAGCACCCCCCTGCTTCTGCAGGGCCTGGAAGATCTGCTTCCTACTCAGCCTTATCGATACCATCCTGCAGGGAAACTGGAGTACCCCCATGTAGGGGATAGAGATCAACTGCCTGTTTTGTCCTGCCAACACTACCCTGGTAGGGGAATCAGATTGACACCACCTGCTCCCTGCTCTGGCTGAGAGGAAGAGGGTTTGGAAGATTAGCTGCATGCTTGACCTCACTGAATCTGGAGGGTTTGCATGGAGGGTTTTCCATGGGTGTTTGGCTGGAGTATGGTGGGTGTTGCTAAAAAGGTTTCTGCTGATAAGCTACTTTCTTTCCAAGTCCTTTGGCTAGGAGGAAAAGGCTTTTCTTGGGGCTTTTTTGCCTGTGACTTTGATGGTCCTGGACTGGGGGTTTCTGAAGCAGTACCCTGTCCTGGAATTATGGGAGGGAATAAGAAAACCCAGGGAACTCACTGCCTTATCATTCCTCAAGTTCTGATGTCTCTAGGAAGTCTGCTACCTTTTTTCCATCTTTTGGATACTTCCTATGCTTGTTTGTTCATTTACATCCAGGGTATTTTAAGCTGTGAGAGGGGGAGTACCTGAGAGGAATGAAGCTACTCCATTTTGGTGGAGTTGGAAGTCTTCCATTGACTTTTATAGTAATTCAGTTTGGATTGTGAAAATTTTTACCTAAAGATATTGTGTCACATGAAGTAAGTTAAAAAAAAGTCAAATTTATAGGGAAGTTTTAACTTTTGACAATATCAGTCAGTGGTCATAACATATGCATTACAAAGATGTTTCCTTGTATCGGGGCTTGACTTATAGCTGTATTATTTTGGGGACAAGGTTTAGATAACTACAGTGCTTAGTTTTGACATCAAATGCTTTCTGTTACATTCTTTAAAGAAAGTATATATTTACATGTATAGAGAGAAACTGAAAGATAAGCTGGGTATAACAGGATGTCACTGTTTTGGTTTGCCATCAACTAGCAATAACTCTTTAGATTCCCATGACAAATGTACCAGTATAACAGAATATTCTACTTCTTTTGCCATGTTAAGGCCAGCAAAACAACAAAATCTTTCTCAAATTTGAAGACACTTAAAATAGACAACATGATTCAGACGTTTTTAGGAGAAGAGGAGAGGTGGTATAAAGATCTTTACCTATTCAAATGAATAGGCAAGTGAAAACTTAGGAGGTAGGAGGCAGCAGTCCATCTGAGGCAGAGGATAACTGTAATTTCAGCAATGTCCATGTTACAAAATTCTACAATTTTAAAATGAAGGGGTTTTCATAATTCATTCCACCTCTAAAATTCTGTAATTTTTTTGTCCTTTCTGTTGTTCTTTCAAACTCGGTTTTGTGCAATTTATATAGACAGTGAAATTTGATTTTTTTTTTAATTTTTAAAGAAAAAACCTCCTGGAAAAAAGAAAAAGCCCTTTAACATGAGTTTCTGTTAAAATAAGTTTAGCTGTTTATTCTGTTACTTAAGAAATGAGTTGACTATTTTCTGTGTAGTATGATAATCGTAATATGGAATGATAAATATTGTGCATTCTTTGACTCAGCTATTTTGAATTGTGTTATTTGCATATATTTGTGAATTTCTCTAATTTTTTTGTTATTGATTTCTAATTCTGTTTTGGTCAGAGAGCATAGCTGTTAGATGATTTTAATCCTTTTAAATTTATGGAGACTTACTTTGTGGTTTATTCTGGAGAGAATGTTCCGTGTATACTTGAGTAGAATGTGTTTTCTGCTGTTGTTGAGGGGAGTGTTTTATAGATAGCTTTTTGGTCTTACGGTTTATGGTGTTTTTCAACTCTTCTGTTTCCTTACTGTATTGAAAGTGGAGTATTGCAGTCTGCAGCTATTATTGTTAAATTGTCTATTTTTCTTCAGTTCAGCTTTTGTTTCAGGTATTTTGAGCTCTGTTATGTGCATGTTTGTTTTTAATGATTGTATCTTCTTGATGAATTGGCCATAGCATGTTCTCTGTCCCTACTAACAGTATTTGTCTTAAAGGTTATTTTGTCTGATATTAGTATAGCCACTCCAGCTCTGTTTTGGTTTCTATTTGTATGGTATATATTTCTACATCCTTTCAGTTCTATCCTATTTTTGTCTTTGAATCTAAAGTGTGTCCTTTTCAGGAAACATATATTGGATTGTGCATTTTTGTCCATTTTGCCAATCTCTGCCTTTAATTGTAAGAGTAATTCATTTACATATTACGTGATTACCAGTAAGATAGGATCTACATCTGCCGTTTTGCTACTTGTCTTCTATGTGTTTTCTGTTATCTTTATTGTCTATTCCTCCACTTCCAACATTTTTGTGTGTGTGATATTTTCTAGTGTAACATTCTAATTCCCTTCTTTTTTTTCTTTTTTTAATCGGAGTAGAGTTGATTTCCAGTGTTGTGTTAGTTTCAGGTGTACAGCAAAGTGAATCCATTATATATATAGATTATTACAGCTATTGAGTAGAGTTCCCGGTGCTCTACAGTAGGTCCTTATTATCTGTTTTATATATAGTATTGTGTATATGTTAATCCCAATCTTCTAATTTACCCTCCCCCCTTCGCCTTTGGTAACCGTGTTTGTTTTCTACACCTGTGACTCAATTTCTGTAAGTTCATTTGTACCATTTTTTTAGATTCCACATATAAGCGATATCATGTGATATTTGTCTTTCTCTGTCTGACTTACTTCACTTAGTATGATAATCTCTAGGTCCATTCATGTTGCTGCAAATGACATTATTTTGTTCTTTTTTTATGGCTGAGAAATATTCCGTTGTGTATATGTATCACATCTTCTATATCCATTCCTCTGTCATTGGGCATTTAGGTTGCTTCTGTGTCTTGGCTATTGAAAATAGTGCTGCAGTGAACATTGGGGTGCATGTATCTTTTCGAATTATGGTTTTCTTTGGATATATGCCCAGGAGTGGGATTGCTGGATCATGTGGTAGTTCTATTTTTAGCCTTTTTTTTTTTTTTTTTTTTAAGGAACCTCCATAATGGTTGTACCAGTTTATATTCCCACCAACAGTGTAGGAGAGTTCCTTTTTCTCCACACCATCTCCGGCATTTTTTTGAAGTTTAACTGTGAGTTTTATTTATTTATTTTTGCATTAAGAGAAGACAAGCTAAAGTCATAAAACAAAGCAGCATCAAGGACAACTGAACCAGAACAATAAGAAATGAAAGTTCTGTGACTTTATATAGGCCCTAAAAATGCATGAAGGCTTTGAGGCCACCCCTGGAAGCTTTATCAATCAGAATAGGATGCTCCTGTCTTACTCAATGATCAGGCAAGTGAATATGTCCACCTAAAGATTTAAAAAACAAATCAAAAGTAACTAACAATATTTGGTCAAGGATGCATTTAAATGCCATTTACAAAGCAACTTCAGCAATACTTCATGAACTAAACAGAAAAATGGGAGAAAGCTGAGTTCTAATTAGAATTATCACATCATGTGTTATAGGTGTAATTACTCCTGTCTTTAAAGAAATTGGAGTATAGTTACTTTACAATGTTGTGTTTATATTGTGCAGCAAAGTGTTGTTTGTAGATTTTTTCATAATGGCCATTCCGACCGGTGTGAGGTGGTACCTCACTGTAGTGAGGTAGACTTGCATTTCTCTAATAACTAGTGATGTTGAGCATCTTTTCATGTGCTTTTTGGCCATCTGTCTAACTCTTTTCTTGTTAATTTTATTTTCATTTATTTATTTATTTTTAAAGCAGTTGCCCTGGAAACTTATAACCAGTTCTGATTAATACCAACTTAATTTCAGTGGTATGCAAAGACTTTGCTCCTGTATAGCTCCATTCCTTCTCTCCTCCTTTGTGCTGTTATTGTCATGTTACATTTTTATGCATTGTGTTCCCATCAGTACAGCTATGTAATTATTGCTTTATTGAGTGTTTTTAAGTCACATAGGAGAAAATTAATTTAACAAACCAAAAATGCATTTATACTCCCTTTTATGTTTACCTAGGTAGCTACTTTTCATGGTACTCTTTTTCTTGTGGGTTTGAGTTATTGTCTAGTATTCTTTCAACATGAGTGAAATTTCGTATTGCATGTAGCGTGTGTTAGCTCGTGGCAAATTTTTAATTTCTCCTTCATATTTAAGGATAGTTTTCTTGAAAATAGAACTGTCGGTTGACCATTTTTTCCTTTCAACCACTTTAACATTGCCTTCTGGCCTCCAAGGTATCTGGTGAAGAAATCGAGTATTAATTTTATTGCAGATCCCTTACATGTGATGAGTCACTTCTTGTTGCTTTCAAAATTGTCTTTTTTTTTTTTTGAGTTTGACTCTAATGCTTCTTAGTATGGATCTGAGTTTAGAGTTCAGGAGCTTTTTGGTTGTGAGATGTTGATGATGATGATGATGATTTTTAATTATTGAGTTTGGAAAGTTTTCAGCCATTATTTCTTTAAATGTTCTTTCCCTTTCTCAGCTCTCCTTCTGTGACTTCCAATTTGCATGTTTTGGTATACTTCATGATTTCCCACAGGTCTCTGAGGCTATATTCATTTTTCTTTTTCTTTTTCTTTCTTGACTGGATAATCTGAATTGATCTATCCTCAGGTTCATTGGTTTCTTTCCGCCTGCTCAAATATGCTCTTGAGCCTTTTTGAATTGTTATTGTATTTTCTTTTTGATCATATGTATATGTAATTTCTCTCTGTTTGTTGGTACTCTATTGTTTAATACATTGTCCTTATATGTACCTTGCTTTAGTTTTTTGGACATAGCTTCCCTTGGTTCTTTGAACATATTTATAATAGCCGATTTAAAGTCTTGTCTAGTAAGCCTATCACCTAGGCTTCCTCTGGGACAGTTTCTACTGATTGCCCTTTGTTCTGTGGATGAACCATACTTATTTTTATTCCTTTGCAAATCTAAAAATTTTGGTTGAAAAGTGGACATTTTAATATGATGGCAACTCCTGAAAGCAGAGTGTCTCCTCCCTGCAGCATTTTCTTTTGATCATATTTGCTGGAGTAGTTGTTTCTTTGCTTACAGTGACTTTTCTGAACTAATTTTGTAGTCTGTATTCTTTGTTCTGTATTGCCACGGTTTATCTCTGTGTTTAGCTAACCATTAGACAAAGATTTTCTTAACTTCCTGGAACCAGTAAGTCTCCCAGTCTTTGCGAGGAGTGCTCTGTGTGCAGGCAGTTGACAGCTGTACCAGAGCCTCATGGTCAGACAGAGAGAGCCTAGAGACTTCTCAGGTCTTTTCTGGGGATGTGCATAGACTACATCTGTGTTTGGCTTTCTTGATTCTCAGGTTTTTCATATTTATTGGCCCTTTTCAAAGCTGCTATCGACATCTCATTCCCCCATTTTTCCTTTTAGGGTTTTTGGTTATTCTTTTGTTTGCTCCAGCAAGCCGCAAAGTCAAACAATTTCCTGGAATAGTTTTTGACAAATGCCCCTGGAGTAAAAAGCTTCTTGTATTGGGCAAGCCCCAAATCAGGTCAAGTACAAATAGCCTTGCAAGTGAAGTGGGGTCTTCAGGGAACCATCACACAGGTCAAATAATTACAGATTTCCTGGAAATGAGGCTTTGAAGGAGCTTCAGCCTCCTCTGCTGGCTTTTCAGGCTGCTGGTTTGTATTGCAAATCCATGCAGTTAGTTTTCTACTGTAGAGTTTGGCTGGGGAGGCTGGGATGAGGGCAAGTTAAAAAGCCACAAAGCTGTCTGTTTTTACCAAGATTCAGCCATTTTTTCTTAGCAAACCCTGCCCAGATTGCTGAAAGTTTTTGGTTAGCTTCTAGAGTTAGTAAAAAGTTGATTATGACAATATTTGCCAGTTTTCTCATTGGAGAAGAATTGTTAGAGGTCCTTACTCCACCGTTTTCACTGACGTCAACTCTGTTTTTTTTTCTTTTTTCATTAATTAATTAATTGGCTGTGTGGGGTTTTTGTTGCTGAGCGCAGGCTTTCTCTAGTTGCGGTGAGTGGGGGCTACTCTTCGTTGTGGTGCATGGGCTTTTCATTGCAGTGGCTTCTCTTGTGGAGCAAGGGCTCTAGAGCACAGGCTTCAGTAGTTGTGGCTTCTGGACTTAGGTGCTCCGCAGCATGTGGGATCTTCCTGGAACAGGGATCATACCCGTTTCCCCTGCATTGGCAGGCGGATTCCTAACCACTGCGCCACCAGGGAAGTCCCAGCTCTGTTCTTTTCTAAAGGTAAAATTGTGATTTCATGCAGAACTTTCAGTTCATATTCAGAACTACAATATTTTGTCACTGATTTTTAGATGTCTTTTCTCCTGTGCTGAAAATTTTGGTTCTCAAAGACAGTAGCATAATTACTCCATTGCTTTATCACACACTATACACATTAATGGTGTTAGAGTTATAGTACCAACACTACCATGGTTACTCGTTGTTGCTTGAGGATTTTCTGTAGTTCTTTTTGTCTTTAGGATAGATTCCACTGGGAATGTTTGGTCAAATTACTGTTTTAAAATCGTTGAAATAATTATTCTCTGTCTGGTTATGTGATTAAATGGCTATGCAGTAAGGTTATTTGTTTCATTCTGCTTTTGGCTTTTTTTGGGATTACTTTTTTAAGGTGTGATTTTTTTTTTTTTTTTTTTTTTTGCAGTGTAACATTTAAAAGATTTACGTGGTTATAAAATACTTATATTGTTCCACAGTCAAACCTAGCATCACATTCCCTCCTTGACCATTTAAAAATTCTCAGTTTATAGCTTTGTTTTAAAAAATAGAGACAAATACAAATTCACTGTGTCTGTACTTTGGCTGTAATTCTTTTTCTTTGACTCTTGGTTTGCTTGGGTATTGTAGTAGTTCAACACTTCTAAATTTTGGTCTGTTCAGAGAATCATTTACTGAACTCCCCTCAGTGATAACTTCCTACTCAAAAACCCTTGATTTCTTTCCATTGAACTGGAGTGGCATCTGATGTCCCTCAACATTTGGGCCCCCCATAAACCTTTTTATCCTCATTCTCCGTACTTTTTTCCATCTTTTCTTTATTCATTTTTGTTTCAAGACTTTCTTCACATGATCCCCCTTTCCCTTCTTTCCTTTATCCTGTAGAAGTGGAACCAATTGCTCTCTGTGCTCTCAGAATCTTTTTTCTTTCTAGAGTTTAATTCATCTTTTTTCTGTTAGTGGCAGCTTTATTGGTATATAATTCACATCAAGTATAGAGTTCTAGTATATTTTTAAATAAAGAGAATGCTTCCATTCCTCCAAAGCATCCCCTTTTCATTCTTTTAGCTCTCTTTTCTGGTATTTACCACCACATTTCATATTGCCAGTGCTGGTATTTCTTGATTTTCAAAATTTTAGACATTTTTCTACAGTGGAAGAGAACCACCCACTTATCTGCTCCATTTACCCCCATATTTCCTGCTTCCCCCATAGTGTTATGGTTTTGGATTAAATCAGTGTTTAGATTATGAGGACTATATAAACAAGTGCTATTCTCTGTGATAACTTTTCCTTTTTATGTAGAATTTTTTTTTTAAAGGAGTAAATTGGCTTTTTGTTGTTTAGTTTTCTATGTCGCTCATGTATGTAGCCCCAGTATGGTCAAATGCATCAGGTAATTTATAGTTTTTTTTTTTTTTTTTTAAATTAGCCATATCCTTCAAAGATTGCTGTGGCTATGTAGGCCACTAGGCCTGTTGGACAACCAGCATTCTGGGACTTCCTGTTATCCTCATTCTGGTGCTGGAAGACGCATAAGCTAGTGTCTTGATAGCCAAAATAGGCAAGTGGACTGTGTGGCCATCCCTGACCCTGATCTGTGCTTGGTGTTTCTTTTTCTTTTTTACTTTTCTTTTTTTAAAAAATTAATTTATTTATTTTTGGCTGCGTAGGGTCTTCATTGCTGTGCACGGTCTTTCTCTAGTTGTGGTGAGTGGGGGCTACTCTTAGTTCCGGTGCACAGGTTTCTCATTGTGGTGGGTTCTCTTGTTGCAGAGCACAGGCCCTAGGTAAGTGGGCTTCAGTAGTTGTGGTGCATGGGCTCAGTAGTTGCAGTGCATGGGCTTAGTTGCTACGCGGCATGTGGGATCTTCCCGGCCTAGGGATCAAACCCGTGTCTTCTGCATTGGCAGGTGGATTCTTAACCACTGTGCCACCAGGGAAGCCTGGTGTTTCTTTTTCTGTTCAGCATCTCTAGAGTTAAATGTTTGGTCTTGGTATGGGGGAGGAGATATAGGGAAGGGAGAGCTCCCTGGCAGCCTGATCTGGAGGAGCAGATCTAGGGATTTAAGTAGTTCTCATTCAGTTTTTTCATGATCTTCCTCTTTTCAACCTCTGCCACCATTTCTAGGATTCTACTGCTTGAATGGACTTCTGACTTGTCTGCAACCTAAGACACTTGGCATTTCATCTGCTTTTTGTCTTTCAAACTTTTATTGACCTTTGTCTACTGTTCTCTCTCTTTCTGATCTGGTTATTTTAATCTACAAGCCACCATTTTGTTATATCCACAGGAACTTGCAAAGAGTACTGCAGGGATGTCCTTTTTTTTTCTTTTTTTTTTCCTTTTTCTCTACAGGTTTGGAGCCTCAGCTGTGATGACTCATGGCAAAGGGAAACTCAAAGAGCTGGGGCTATAGGATCTACTTTCAAGGTGGCTTCATCAGATTGTGGCACCTTGGCAGGGATGGCTAGACGGCTGGGCTCAGCTATAGCTGTCAACCCAAGGGCCTGCATATGGCTTTCCGAGCATGGTTGCCTTGAGGCAGTTGAGCTTGTTACCCGACAGCTCAAGAGTTAAGTAGATTAGGTGGAAGCTGCATGTTCTTTTATGATCTTTTGTCAGAAGTCCCACAGTGCCACTTCTGCCATAATCTATTGGTCAAAATAGTCACAAGCCCCAACCAGATTCTAGGAGAAGGGACAGACTCCATCTCTATGGTGTAGTGGTAAGGTTAGACTGAAGAAAAGTATGTGGGATGGCGTGGGGGGCAATACTGTTGTGGTCAGTGTTGGAAAGTACAGTCTGCCATACTTCTATTCTTTTTTTTTTTTAATAAATTTTATTTATTTATTTATTTTTTTGGGGGGGGGCTGCATTGGGTCTTTGTTGCTGCACTTGGGCTTTCTCTAGTTGTGGTGAGTGGGGGCTACTCTTTGTTGTGGTGCGTGGGCTTCTTATTGCAGTGGTTTCTTTTATTGCAGAGCGTGGGCTCTGAGCGTGCAGGCTTCAGTAGTTGTGGTACACGGGCTTAGTTGTTCCGCCACATGTGGGATCTTCCCGGACCAGGGCTCAAACCCGTGTCCCCTGTGCCGGCAGGCGGATTCTTAACCACTGTGCCACCAGGGAAGCCCTCTTCTATTTGTTCTTAAGGGTGGCTGTCTTTTAACTTTTTCACTCTTATTTCATAGGTGTTGGAAGACAGCAGAGATAAACTCATGAATTGTTTAACTAGAAGTCCCTTGTATGATGATTTTTGTTTTCAAGTAAACTTTGTTTCATTGAAGTGTAATGTCAGCACAGTTGAGTTCACATATAAGTGTGCTAGCAGTTCAATGAATTATCACAGAGTGAACACATTTTGTAAATGCCACCCCAAATCAGGAAATGGAACAGTCGTAACACTCCTGAAGCTCCTCATGCCTCTTCCCAGCTGTTACCTCCACCCTCCTTCCCAGAGGTAACCAGTCTGTTGACCTCTGTTATCATAGATTAGTTTTGCTTATTTTTGAATTTCATATAACGGAATGATATAATATGTACTCTTGTCTCTGGCTGCTTTTGCTGAACAACCCATTTGAGATTCATCCATGTTATCCACCCATGTATAGCACTACATCATTCAGTTTTTTTTAAAAAATTTATTTATTTATTTATTTATTTATTTATTTATTTATTTATTTATTTTATTGGCTGTGTTCGGTCTTTTTTGCTATGCGCCGACTTTCTTTTTAGTTGCGGTGAGTGGGAGCTACTCTTCGTTGTGTTACGCGGGCTCCTCATTGCCGTGGCTTCTCTTGTTGTGGAGCACGGGCTCTAGGCGCATTGGCTACAGTAGTTGAAGCACATGGGCTCAGTAGTTGTGGTGCATGGGCTTAGTTGCTCCGCGGCATGTGGGATCTTCCTGGGGCAGGGATCAAACCCGTGTCCCCTGCATTGGCAGGTGGATTCTTACCCGCTGCACCACCTAGGAAGCCCCATCATCATTCAGTTTTATTGCTGAATAGTATTCCAACATAAAAATGTTTGAACTTATTTATCCACTTTTGTTGCTAATGTCTTCTATAATGGTTAAAACTCTCCATGGATCTTAATTCTCATTTATGTTTACTTGTGTAGTGGTCCCTTTACTAGCTTTCACTTAATAGCTTTTCTTTACTTTTGTTGCTACCCTTTAATTCGCCTCCTCTCCCCATGATTATATTTTTATTATATGATTTATTCTGTTTGGAGGACCTTTACCTATTATTCTTAACTTTATGAAATCAAAAGTAAGCCAAAAGGAAAGATCTCTAAGCCAAAACATGTCTCACAGTCCATGTATTGAGTTTATTCGTTTTTGTTTCAGATGCTAGTCTCATAAGGATGGCTGCTTATTTGCTTTCCTGTTCATATTAGAAGATATGAATTAGGAGAGCAGTTGCCAGATGCTAGCATACTGATGTCAGATAGTGTAGTTGAGACAATCAGGTAACTGTGTAAAAAGAATAAAGGAGATAAAAGCATAACAACTTAAGGCTATTTAGGAGTTCCCAATGGCCTTGTTTTATTAAAATAGCACAGCGTAATAACCATTTCTTAATGATTGGTTAAATTATGTTTAACTTAACCAAAGAAATGGTTCAATTATATTTTCTGTACTCTTTTAAGAAGATAAGGAAATCCTGAAGAGATGGTGTTCGTCATAGCTTTAAAAAGTAGCATAGTGGAAGCTTTCAGTTGTCTTTAAATCTAAGTGGAATGTCTCACTCCCTAATAAAACGTAGGAATGAAGGTAACTTCTTTGGCAAACTTTTAGAGTAGTGTTTATCAGAATTTTTTTTCCATCATGACAGTGGGAAGAAACGTGTTTTACATTGTGATCCACTGTGCAACATATATTTTTTATAAATGGAAAATTCCTTTTCCATAAAATAATACTTCAGAAGAAGTGCTTCAGAATGCTAAGGTAAATCTCTGTTCAGTTGGAATTAATCTAGTATTGCATATCAGTGGAGTCTAAACTAAGGATGAGCTACTGAACAGAGAGAGTTGAGGAAGACACTGTGGAAAGGGCTGTTCAGAAGAATATACTAGGTGCGAAAGCCCTCAGGCACTTGAGAGAGAAGCAGCAGCTTAGGATCTCCCTTTAAAAATAGGTACTGAAATTTCAAGAGCAATTTTCTTTCCTAACAGCTTTTGTCTACCTCTGATTGTCACCTCCTCACCCTCGCATGTTGGTTATAATGTTGTTACATTTCTTTTTCCTAGAGGTGAATTAATACATAATTACGGTTAAGAATAAGTATACCATGTGTTTTACCCAAACCTTTCAACATTATCTGCCCTCCTTGTCTTTTAAAGTAAGCCTTTTTAACACTTCTAAGCTTTAGCTTTTTCATCTGTAAAATAGGGATGATAGTACTTAACACACAGGTTTTTATACACTGAATGAGGTAATACATGTAAAGTGTGCAGGGTTTAGAGGTTAGTGTCATTAATAATTAGTAATCCTAATAATCTGCTTGGTTACCAAGAATAGGATATGTTAGAGCAATGTCTGGTATATATTAATGCAGAAGTTCATTATGTATATAGTTAAGTTTTTTAGGTAGATAAGGAAGAGATTTCAGGAAGAGCACTGTGTCCGAGTGAATTTTGAGAAGGGTGTTACTTGATTTGGAGGAAGAGATCGAAAGGAGTGGTAGTATTTCTGATGATTGTGGGTTCTAGGTATACTTTGAAGTATTTATTTTTCAGATCTTCCCCTGTCTCAGCCCCCAGATCTTGCCACTCACTAGCTGTGAGACCCCAGATAGATTACTTAACTACTAACGAAAGTACTAAAGTTTGTGATTCTGTTTTCTACTAATAACATCACTTCTTGTTTGCATTTCGTATGCTGTTTTAAGTGATTGGAAAAAGTGAGTAGCATTAGTAAAGCTAGTCTGGAATCCAGCATAGTACTGGGTACCTACTCCTGTGAGAGTTTGAAGTAACAACATGCTGTAGCCAAAAGGAGTCTTAGAGCTGCTGTCTTACACTCTCTTCTTGGGTTAATTTTTAACTGATAATAGTAAACCTAATTAAGATGTCTCTTTGTCCTACTACATGCTTTGTTGACAGAAACATTCTGCAGCTTGCTAGGCTGTTCCAGAAACTAGACAGTGCTTTAGTCAGTTCCACATTGTGCATGCTTCTTAGGCATTGAACCTAGCTCTGAGTTTCCATGTTATGAGTCATCAGCTCAGTATAAAAATTCTGTGTATGGTGGTGATGTGGTGGGTATGTAGAAAAACTTTAACCTTCTCTTTTCTGTTGCTGGTCATGAGTTTGTTGCCTCTTCTCTTTATTTTTAAATTTTTAAATTTATTGAAGTGTAGTTGATTTACCATGTTGTGTTAATTTCTGTTGTACAGCAGAGTGATTGAGTTATACATATATATTCTTTTTTGTTCTTTTCCATTATGGATTATTACAGGATATTGAATATAGTTCCCTGTGCTATATGGTAGGACCTTGTTTGTTTGTTTTTTTTTTAAATAAATTTTATTTTATTTTATTGGCTGTGTTGGGTCTTCCTTGCTGCACACGGGCTTTCTCTACTTGTGGCGAGCGGGGGCTACTCTTTGTTGTGGTGCGAGGGCTTCTCATTGCGGTGGCCTCTCTTGTTGCAGAGCATGGGCTCTAGGCACATGGGCTTCAGTAGTTGTGGAACATGGGCTCAATAGTTGTGGCTCACGGGCTCTAGAGCGCAGGCTCAATAGTTGTGGCGCACGGGCTTAGTTGCTCCGTGGCATGTATTATCTTCCTGGGGCAGGGATCGAACCCGTGTCCCCTGCCTTGGCAGGCGGATTCTTACCCACTGCACCACCTAGGAAGTCCAGAACCTTCTTGTATATCCATTCTATATGTAATAGTTTACGTCTGCTAATCCCAAACTCCCAATCCATCCCTCCTTCACCCCCACCACTTCTCTTTAAATAAACAACAGAGCAAAGGGTAAATTTTGGAAAATGTTAGTACTGTATCTAAAAATTATATGCCTTTGTTCCAGTGCAAGAAAAAGTGATTTTTCTCTGATTCTGAAACCAAGCCCAGTTTCATTGCCCCTGTTCGTTACCCTGTGGTATTCTACACTGTTGTTGGGGATAAGAAATGTCTGCTGTCGTGAAAATACTTTTTTGCCCCCTAGCAGAGAGGCACAGCTGATCTGTTTTATAATATTTTTTAATGCCCCCCCCCACCCCCCAAGGGCTGGAGAATTTCTCATAAATATATTTAATGTTCACTGTGGACCAGGCAGGCTAGAAGTAACAAGTACCCTGTCTTCTGTGGGGAATAATAATACTTCTGCCCCTATTGACTCTACCATGATGAGTGCTGTAATTATAAGTAATATAAGTTGAATATGAGTTTCTGCAGTAATGTTCGAGGGGAGAAAATAAGAGATAAAGCACCAGTTTCAATTCACTTATCAACCCTGAACTTTCTTTTTGAATTAAAACATTTTCTCCAGTCTTTTGGCTGTCTTTATGTTTTTTTTAAAAAAAGGATGAAAAATATAAAGGAAAAATGCATTTTTTTCTTGTAAGGTTCCTTAGATTGCTCCTCCCTGACTGCCGTATACTTTAGTAGTACACCATTCTTTATCTGTCTTGGCATGTCTCTTTCTATCTTTAAATTTTGCCTTTCCTTTTTTTTTTTTTTTTTTTTTGCCTTTCCTTCTTGATTGCTATTTCTATGAGGACAGTTTACTTTTGAATCTGATGTACCTACCTAGCATGGTACCTGCCACATAATAGGTACCCAGTAATAAGGAATTATTGTATTACTTCTAACTTGTATTTGAATAACATTTTAAATCTTTAAGGCAGTTTGACTCCCCAATTGTCCAAATGTTTAGAGTTTCCATAGTACTATATATATTTCTTTCTTTTTTTTAATTTATTTATTGGCTGCATTGGGTCTTCATTGCTACACACAGGCTTTCTCTAGTGGTGAGCAGGTGCTACTCTTCATTGCGGTGCGTGGGCTTCTCATTGCAGTGACTTCTCTTGTTGAGCATGGGCTCTAGGCACGTGGGCTTCAGTAGTTGCGGCACATGGGCTCAATAGTTGTGGCTCACTGGCTCTAGAGCGCAGGCTCAGTAGTTGTGGCACATGGGTTTAGTTGCTCCAAGGCTTGTGTTATCTTCCTGGAGCAGGGATCGAACCGTGTCCCCTGCATTGGCAGTCGGATTCTCAACCACTGAGCCACCTAGGAAGTCCTTATATATGTTTCTTGACAGCACATTAGAATTGTCTCTTTAAGTGCCGCTACCCCCGAACACATACATACCTTGAGATCATGGGTCTTTTATTCCTTCTGAATTTTCTCAGTGTGTCATAATGTCTACATTGTATTTGTGGAGTAACTGTTCAAGTATAGGTTAAATCCTGTTTGTTAAAAAACGATGACAAGATTGTTATATTTTGATATATTTGTGAAGTGAACTGTTTATATTAGTTGATCTTTTCTATCCAGAAGGAAAAGAAAGCGTATTGGTAATGTGGGTCAGTTTTATTCATCTTAACACTTGCTTATGTGAGATAGGCAGAACAGATAGTATAATAATTTTACACGGGTGGAAACTGAGGCCCAGGGTTTTAAGTGGCTTCACTAAGATCCTACAGTTATCAAATAGTGAATCTGGGACTTAAAGACAGGCTTAAGTACCTTAGTTTTATTTATTTATTTATTTATTGGAATATAATTGCTTTACACTTGTGCTGAGTTTTATTTTTAATCTGTTTTAAAAGTTTTTAGTTTAGTTAATAATGTCTGGGTACTTAAAAAGTTTATGTTCTTGTAATGTTCAGAATTCAAGTTTGCCTTTAAAGTTATGTTTAAATATTAGAGTTCTTACAATGTGAAATAGTGTCTGTTAGAGTGAGTGCCTTTGGATAATTTAAAGTACAACTGGACTTATTCAGTGAATGTAATAGCTTTTCATTTACGGGTTTATAGTGTCAATCAGCGTTACATAATGTTCAGAATCTGAGTAAATTCCTTCTGCATATCTTTGTCACAACTAGAAAACAGATTACAGTTAAAAATTACATATATAAATAACCAAACTAAAGCCAATAAAAAAATTAACACCAATACAATGGATGACATTATTTGTCGAAATGGATCACTTGACTGATGTTAGGGTTATGAGAAGTTCATTTGGTATGCCTGTACTGCTGTGTGCTGCATGACTTCATTCTCTTACAGTTTTTCTCTATTAGAACTTGATTGAAGCCCTGTTATATTTTGTACATTGTCTCATTTGGTTTTCACTTCTGGGGAATGAATATTTTGCTACTAAAAGTAGCTTTGCTTGGCATCAGTATGGTTGTGAAGGTAAATGTGGGAGTTACCATTGATATCAGTATTTGGATTTGGATCATCAGTATAGCTGAGAATGTTTTATCAGTCATTTCTGAATTATCATAGAAATTTAAAAATGCAATTAAAAATTTCCATGAGGACTTCTAGGATCCCAGAGAATACATATGGATCCCCATTTGAAAGACACTGATTTATATCATAGTGTATGAGTCAAATCTCATTTTGTGTTAGCATAGTTTTTATCTACTTGAAGAATTATCAGTTTGAACTAATAAGCTAGAATGATTTTAAAGAAATCACAGTTGAAAGGTATCTCAAAATTCTGAGTTAGCCATTTAAATTTTATTTACATATTAGGAGAAAGGCAGTATATTTGGGTGGAGGCAAAAGGGGAGATGACAGTTTACAAAAATATGTGATTCATGATCTTTTCCATAATGTGTGTAACTCTTATAAAAGTTAGAGAGGTATTTCTTGAACAGTGCAAATAAATGCTCTGACAGATCATAAAAAGGAGAAATTACTTTGGGCAGGGAGAATTGAAGTTTTCTTAGGTGCAGGGTAATTCTTCCTTAGAAGACTATATTTTAGAACAGTTTTAGATTTACAGACAAATTGAGAAGATAGTACAGAGAGTTCCTGCACTCAGTTTCCTTTATTAACGTCTTACATTAGTATAATGTATTTTTTACTATTAATGAACCAATTCTGATACATTATTATTAGCTGAAGTCTGTAGTTTACTTTGGTTTCCTTAGTGTTAACCTCATGTCCTTTTCCGGTTCCAGAATCCCATCCAGGATAACCTATTATATTTAGTTGTCATGTCTGTAGGCTTCCCTTGACTGTGACATTTTCTCAGACTTTCTTTTCTTTTCTTTTTTTTTTTGGTTTTTTTTTGGACGGTTTTTTTGTTTGTTTTGTTTTGTTTTGTTTTTTTTGGGGAGGGGGGGTTCCTTTGTGCTGTGCAGTGCAGCTTGCAGGATCTTAGTTTCCTGACCAGGGATCGAACCCAGACCCCTGATAATTGAGAGAGCCAAATCCTAACCACTGGACTGCCAGGGAAATCCCAGACTTTCCTTGTTTTTGATGACCATAGTTTTGAGGAGTAGTAGTCAGGTATGTTGTAGAATGCACCTCTATTGGTATGTGTCTGATGCTTTTCTCATGATTAGACTGGGTTTATGGGGTTTTCAGAGGAAGATCACAGAAGTAAAGTATCATTTTCATCACATCGTATCAAAAATTTTACTCCCTCCTCCTCTTGAGGGTTAGAGTATGTACATAAATTATTTGGGAATCTTCTGCAGGGAGATTTGTCTCTTCTCCATTTATTACTGTGCTGCTTTAGCTCCATTCCACAGAATTTGATATGTTGTGTTTTCATTTATATTCTTTTAAAAATATTTTCACATTTGCCTTTTGATTTCTTCTTTGACCCAAGGATTTTTTTAAAAGAACTTTTATTGAGATATAATTGACATACAATAAACTGCGTGTATTTAAAGTATACAGTTTGATTTTTTTTCTTATTAGTAATGTATGTATGGCAATCCCAATCTCCCAGTTCATCCTCCCCCCCTCCCCCTTGGTGTCCATATGTTTGTTCTCTACATGTGTGTCTCAAAGATTTGTAAAGAAGTGTGCCTAGGAGATTAGTTTCTAGATATTTGGGGATTTCCTGAATGTTATTGATTTAATTCTATTTTGGTCAGAGAATATGCTTTGTATGATTTGAATACTTTCAAAAATTTTAAAAGTTGCTTTACAGTCTAGAATATGATCTACATTGCTGAGTAGTCTCTGTGCACTTGAAAAGAATATATTCTGTAACAGAAATGTCAATTAGGTCAACTTGGTCGATCGCATTTCTCAAGTCTTCTCTACCCTACTATAGGCATACCTTGTGCCAGCTCTGCAGATATTGCATGTTTTGCAAATTGAAGTTTGTGGCATCCTTGTGTCAAGCAAGTCTGTCAGCCCCATTTTTCCAATAGCATTTGCTCACTTTGTGTCTCTGTGTCACATTTTGGTAATTCTTGCAGTATTTCATACTTTTTCATTATTATATTATGGTGTTCTGTGGTCAGTGATCTTTCATATTACTATTGTAATTGTCTTTTTGTCTTGTGTTTTTTAATTCATTTTTTAAGCCACAATGCTGTGGCACACTTAATAGACTACAGTATGATATAAACATGACTTTTATATGCACTGGGAAACCAAAAAATTCGTGTGGCTTGATTTATTGTGATACTTGCTTTATTGTGGTGATCTGGAAATGAACCCGCAGTATCTCTGAGGTATGCTTATCATTGTAAGTCTACTTCTATCAATCATTGAAAAAGGATTGTTGAGATCATTGACTATAATTGTAGTTTTGTCTTTTTTTCCTTTCAGTTCTGTCATTTTTGGTTAATATATTTTGAAGCTCTTTTGTTAGGTAGATAAATGTTTAAGATTGTTACAGCCTCCTGATGGATTGATCTTTTTATCTTTATGAAATGACCCTCTTTTTATTCCTGGTCTCCATAGATTTTTTTTCAGCAGAAATACTTTGACTTTAATATTGTTTCTTTAGTTTTTCTTTGATTAGTGTCAAGGATGGTATATCTTTTTTCATCTTTTTACTTTTAACCTATTTGTGTCTTTAAAGAAAATTTCTTACAGGTAGCATGTGGTTGGGACTTGCTTTTATATCCAATTAATGATCTTTCCCTTTATTTTTAAAATGTTTTTTCTAAAACTTTTTATTTTGAAATAATTATGGCTTCATAGGAAGTTAGAAATGTAGTGGGAGGTCCTGTGAACGTATCACCCAACCTCCCCCAGTGTTAACATCTTGCTTAATTATGTACGCGTTTGTGTGTGTGTATAGCTCTGCAGTCTAATCTAGCTCTGTGTATGATTTCATGTTACCACAACCAAGATGCTTAACTCTGTCACAAGACTCCATTGTGCTACCTCTCTGTAGCTACACCAGCCCCCCCCCCCCCAGTGCCCCCAGTCCCTAACTCCTGGGAATCATTAATCTGTTTCCCATGTCTGTAATTGTTATTTCATGAATATTTCATAAATGGGATCATGTAGCATGCATCCTTTTGAGACTGGTATAACTTATTTGCTGTTCATCCAAATAATTGTGTATATGAGTAGTCTTCCTTTTTTGTTTCTGAGTAGTGTTCCATAGTATGGATGTACCATAATTTAACTATTCCCCCATTGAAGAACATGGTTTAGTTTCCAGTTTTTGGCTATTA
The DNA here is from genome assembly GCF_030028045.1 of Hippopotamus amphibius kiboko. NCBI lineage: Eukaryota > Metazoa > Chordata > Mammalia > Artiodactyla > Hippopotamidae > Hippopotamus > Hippopotamus amphibius. The sequence goes on along the minus strand of NC_080203.1, from coordinate 96,859,728 downwards.
CAAATAAACTGCTCTGAACATTTGCATGTACATTTCTGTGTGAAAATAAGTTTTCATTTTTCTGGGATAAATATCCAAGAGTGTAATTGCTAGGTTGGGTGGTAAATCCATTTTTAGATTTCAAAGGAACTGCCAAACTATTTTGCAGAGTGTTTATGCCATTTTACATTCCCACCAGTAATGTATGAACAATCCAGTTTCTCCAGCATTTATTGTTATCACTGCTTTTTAAAAAGTTATTTTGGTAGATGTATAGTGATAACTCATTGTGATTTTGGTTTGCATTCTCTCATAGTGAATGAAGTTGACTATCTTTTCATGTGCTTCTTTGCTATCTGTATATTCTCTTTGGTAAAAATGTTTGTTCATGTCTTTTGCCCATTTTTTTAAATCTTATTTAAAAAAAATTTTGGCTACACTGGGTCTTAGTTGTGGCATGTGAAATCTTTAGTTGCGGCATACAGGCTCTTAGTTGCAGCATGCCTGCTCTTAGTTGTGGTGTGCAGGATCTCGTTCAACTGACCTGGGATTGAATCCAGGCCCCCTGCATTGGGAGCACGAAGTCTTAACCACAGGACCTCAAGGGAAGTCCCTGGTTATTTTTTAAAATGTTGAGTTTTGAAAGTTCTTTATATAGTCTCCATATGCATCTGCTGCTGCAGGTGAATCATATCATCTGTTGGTGTCCTGGTTGTGGAGCAGAGGTTGCATTGGCCTTGGGTTTTGTTGCCTCTGGGGATGGATGAGGCCACCCCAGCAGTATGTGTTTGTTGTGGGGGTGAGGGAGGGAAGAAGGGGGCTGGAATGGTCTGGGGCTTTCTAGCTGCTAAGGGCAGATTGGTTTGCCTGCTTGTGCGCCAATTGTGGTTTTCTTCCTTTCCTTCCTCCTTCCCTCCCATGCCTGCTGGTTGGTTCTGGGTTGCAGGTCTCTGTAGCAAGGTACATGGGAGAAAAAAGAAAACTCAGGGAGCTCTGTTCTCTTTCCTCAAGTCCTGAGGTCCCTAAACAGTTTGCCATCTTCTTTGAAGCTTTCAGAGTTCTCTTATTATTGCTTATTGGATAATTTTCCAGGTATTTGGGTTTATAAAGGAGTAGCAGGGAAAAGTTAGTGTGTGTGCAATTTTGTCTTGAAACTAGCAGCTGGAATTCCGATGTTTCAACTATTTGCATTTAATGGGATTACTGATATGGCTAGGTTTGAGTCTGTCATCTTGCTATGTGTTTTCTGTTTGTTCCATATGTTTTTTGTTCTCTTTTTCTTCCTATGTTTCTGCCTTTTACTGGATTAATGGATGGAAGGAGTAGTTTTTATGATTTTTTTTTCTTGGTCTAGCTTGTTTTAGCTAATTTGGTCTGTTTTTTAAGTAGTTACTTTAGGATTTAAAGTATACATGTTTACTTCAAGTAAACACAGTCCAGCTTCCAGTAATATATTTCTTCATTGATACTATAAGAAGCTTAGTAAAGTACACTTCCGTTTCACTTCTCATCTTTGTATTATTGTTGTCATTCATTTTACTTCTATATTTGTTAACAGCCCCACAGTACATTGCCTTTTTTTTTAAAAAAAATTATTTATTTATTTATTGGCTGTGTTGGGTCTTTGTTGCTGTGCACGGGCTTTATCTAGTTGCTCTGAGCGGGGGCTACTCTTCGTTGAGGTGCGTGGGCTTCTCATTGCAGTGGCTTCTCTTGTTGTGGAACACGGCCTCTAGGCGTGTAGGCTTCAGTAGTTGTGGCTCATGGGCTCTAGAGCACAGGCTCAGTAGTTGTGGCGCACAGGCTTAGTTGTTCTGCCACATGTGGGATCTTCCCAGCCCAGGGCTCAGAAACTGTGTCCCCTGCATTGGCAGGTGGACTCTTAACCACTGCGCCAGCAAGGAAGCCCACATTGCTATTATTTTTGCTCATGAGCAGTCAGTTATCATTTAAGGTGATTTAAATAAACACGAAAAAGTTATGTTTACTCACATATTTACTATTTCCATTGCCCTTCATTCCTTTATGTAGATCTAGGTTTCCATCTTGCCTTAATTTCTTTCTGTCTGAAGGACTTTCTTTAACATTTCTTGGTAGTGAAGATTTGCTGGTAATTCTTTCAGCCTTTATTTGTCTGGAAAAGTTTATATTTTTGAAAGGTATTTTGGCTTGGCATGGAATTCTAGATTGATCTTTTTTCTTTCAATGTTTTTTAAAGATGTTGCCCCACCGTTTTTGAATTTATTTTTTTTATTTATTTATTTTATTGGTTGTGTTGGGTCTTTTTTGCTGTGCGCGGGCTTTCTTTATTTTTAGTTGTGGTGAGTGGGGGCTACTCTTCTTTGTGGTGTGCGGGCTCCTCATTGCCGTGGCTTCTCTTGTTGTGGAGCACGGGCTCTAGGAATGTGGGCTTCAGTAGTTGCAGCACATGGGCTCATTAGTTGTGGCTCACGGGCTCTAAGGCGCAGGCTCAATAGTTATGCACGGGACCAGCTGCTCCGCAGCATGTGGGATCTTCCTGGAGCAGGGTTCGAACCCGTGTCCCCTGCATTGGCAGGCAGACTCTCAGCCAATGCGCCACCTAGGAAGCCCCCCACTGTTTTTGAGATGAAGTTTGCTGTCATTCTTATCTTTGTTCCTCCCTGTCCCCCTTTCTTAGCTGATTTTAAGAATTTCTGTTTTTTTTTTTTTTACTGGTGTTAAGCAGTCCTGTTAGGTCTTGTTTTAAAACTGTTTCTTTTCTTTTTTTCCCCACTTTTGTAGTCCATTTTTATTTTAGTTACGGCTTTTTACAGCTTAATTAAAAATTAACTTTATTTTGTGTTACTCTTCAACACACTTTACACTGTATTTCTATTAATTTGGGTTAATCATATGACTGTGGTAGTAGGCATGAAATTTACCAACCCTAATTAATATGACTTAGTGGAACTTTCGTTAAAACTGTTTCCTGTGCTTGAGATTTGTTGAGCTTTTTGCAGGCCTTCTGAAATTGTTCTGTCATTTGTTGATGCTCTGTTTGTTTTTTTTTTTGTTTGTTTGTTTCAGTCATTTTCCTTTCAGTGTCTCATTTTGGATTATTTGTATTGCTGTGTCTTGAAGTTCACTGTTTTTTTTACCTTCTGCAATACTTAATCTGCGCTTAACTCCATCTAGTGTATTTTTTTTAAAATCTTAAACATTGTAATTTTCATTTGAGTCCCTTTTATATCTTCTCTGTTTCTCCTTAATATGCTTAAGCTTTTCTCTACTTTCTTGAACGTGTGGAATGTAGTTTTGAACAATGCTGTAGCATATTTCTAAGTGATTTTTTTCTTTTTCATTTTGGTTTATTACAGGATATTGAGTATAGTTCCCTGTATTATGCAAGAGTATAGTTGTCATTGTTTATCCGTTCTATATATAATAGTTTGCATTTGCTAATCCCAAACTCCCAATCCAACCTCCCCCCCCCCGCCCCAAGTCTGTTCTCTGTGTCTTTGAGTCTGTTTCTGTTCCGTAGATAAGTTCATTTGTGTCATATTTTAGATTGCACATATAAGTGATATCATATGGTATTTATCTTTCTCTCACTAACTTTATTAGTATGATAATCTCTGGGTCCATCCACGTAGCTGCAAATGGAATTATTTCATTCTTTTTTTATGGCATTGTATGTGTATATATATATGTGTGTGTATATATATATATATATATATATATATATATACACCACATCTTTTTATCCATTCATTTGTCAATGGACATTTAGGTTGTTTCCATATCTTAGCCTCTTAGCCATTGTAAATAGTGCTGCTGTGAACATAGGGGTGCTTGTTTTTTGTTTTGTTTTGTTTTGTTTTTGGCTGCATTGGGTCTTCATTGTTCCATATGGGCTTTCTCTAGTTGTGGCGAGTGGGGGGTACTCTTCATTGTGGTGCACGGGCTTCTCAGTGCGGTGGCTTCTCTTGTTGCAGAGCATGGGCTCTAAGTGCATGGGCTTCAGTAGTTGCAGCACATGGGCTCAGTAGTTGTGGCACGTGGGCCCTAGAGCACACGGGCTTCAGTAGTTGAAGTGCAAGGGCTCAGTAGTTGCGGCGCATGGACTTAGTTGCTCCACAGCATGTGGGATCTTCCTGGACCAGTGATTGAACCCATGCCCCCCTGCATTGGCAGGTGGATTCTTAACCACTGCGCCACCAGGGAAGTCTATTCTTTTAAATTGCAGTTTTGTTGTGATATATGCCTAGGAGTGGGATTGCTGGATCATATGGCAACTCTATTTTTAGTTTTTTGAGGAACCTTCATACTGTTCTCCATAGTAGCTGCACCAACCTACATTCCCACCAACAGTGTAGGAGGGGTTCCCTTTTCTCCACACCCTCTCCAGCATTTGCTATTTGTAGACTTTTAAATGATGGCCATTCTGACTGGTGTGACTGGTTAATTTTTATTTGATTGGTTTTCTTTTTTATGGGTTGTAATTTCTTGATTGCATGCCTGGTAAATTTTGATTGGATGCTAGACAGTGTGGATTTTACCTTGTTGGTGTCTGGATATTATTATTATTTCTGAACTTTGTTCTGGAATGCAGTTAAGCTAATTGGAAGTAGTTTGATCATTTTGAGGCTTGCTTATACACTTTGTTAGCTGGAAACAGAGCAGCCTTTAGTCTTGGGCTAATTTTACTCAACTATTAAGGTGATATTCTTCTGAGGACACTTCCAGATGCTCCTTGTTTTATGAGATTTTTCCACTCTGACTTGTGGGAACAGTAACTATTTTTGGCACTGTTTGAGCCAAGTAGATTTTTCCACTTGTTTGTTTCAGGTGATTCTAGGGCAGTTTCTTCATCTTCGTGTGCTTGTTGTTACTTATCTGAGGACTCAAGGGGAACCTGTACAGATCTCTGGAGGGCTCTCTCTACAGCTCTCCTCTCTCTCACGTCTTGCCTTGTGTACTCTAGCTGTCTTGGCCTACCCAAATTCCAAGCTCCTTCTTTTCGACTGTGGGAGACTGCACTTTGCCTGCAATTCTCTGCCTCTGCCTTTACATGAAAACTCACTCCAAACAATAAGCTGGGGGCAATCATAGGAATTATCTCATTTATTTCTCCTCTCTTAGGGATCACTGCCCTGTATTGCTTGTTGTCCAGTGTCTAAAGACATTATTTCACATATTTTGCTTGGTTTATTAAAGTGGCAGGGTGAATATGATCCGCTTTATTCTGTTTTTTGCCAGAAGGAGAAACCCTTAATAAATTTGTAGTTATGATTTCGTGTTTGTTTTAAACCTACTTATGTAGAATACTTGGTAAATGACAGTTCTTAATTTATCTATTTTTAATAAATATGCATTTATTTACTTATGTATGTATTTATTTTTGGCTGCATTGGATCTTCGTTGCTGCATTTGGGCTTTCTCTAGTTGCAGTGAGTGGGGGCTACTCTTTGTTATAGTGCACGGGCTTCTCATTGCGGTGGCTTCTGTTATTGTGGAGCACAGGCTCTAGGTGCGAGGGGCTCAGTAGTTGTGGCTCACGGGCTCTAGAGCACAGGCTCAGTAGTTGTGGTGCACGGACTTGGTTGCTTGGTGGTATCTTCCCCGACCAGGGATTGAACCCGTGTCTCCTGCATTGACAGGTGGATTCTTTATCACTGTGCCACCAGGGAAGTGCCCTTAATTTATCTTTATCCCAGGAATGTCTTTTTGCTTAAATTGGGTAGTATGTGAGGTATAGAGTAGTGTACCATGAAAGGGAGTGAGGAATGGTGTAGGAGTAAAAGAATTTAGGTCAGATGTCACATAGAATCAGTGTCCTTAATGTAAACATAAATATTTCTAGTTTTGAGCCCATACATTTCATTTATGTTTAATGCATGCTTTAGTGCAGGGCTTTCCACTTCCTTTTCCTGGAACACTGTTGTCCCACTATATTTTAATTGGTTTTTTTTTTTTTTTTGTTCTGCAACAAAATGGGTTCTGTGGACCAAGTGTATTTTTTTAAAAAAATTATTGGCTGCGTTGGGTGTTCGTAGCTGCCCACAGGCTTTCTGTAGTTGCAGAGAGTGGGGGCTGCTCTTCGTTGCGGTGAGCGGGCTTCTCATTGCAGTGGCTTCTCGTTGCGGAGCACGGGCTCTAGGAGCGTGGGTTTCAGTAGTTGTGGCTTGCGGGCTCTAGAGTGCCGGCTCAGTAGTTGTGGCCCACGGGCTTAGTTCCTCTCGGCATGTGGGATCTTCCCAGCCCAGGGATCGAACCCATGTCCCCTGCGTTGGCAGGAGGATTCTTAACCACTGCACCACCGGGGAACCCGGACTAAGTGTATTTAGGACATTCTAGCATAAATAAAGTTTGTCTCTATTTTGGCACTTCTCAAAAACCAGTGATGTGCTAATAAATGCTAGGAATGTCCAGTGAACCAGTGTAGACTTAATCACTGTACTTTAGTGATCCTCTTCTGAAAATCATTAGAGATGTGTCATTATTAAATGTTCATGGACATTTTTAATAATGTCTATAATTACCTGAGTGGATTCAAGAATTCATATTTTTAGTAAGTTTATTGATTCTTCTTGATGAATATTTAGGTTGTTTTCAGTCTTCTGCTAGTACACACGATCTTGCATGTGTTATTTTCTGCAGTGTATATGTTTATTTGTAGGAATACTTCTTAGACTTGTTTAGTTAAAAGAGGATGAACGTATACACATATACTGTATACACATACAGGCACACCTTGTTTTATTGCACCTCGCCTAGTTGTGCTTTGCAGTTATTGTGTTTACTACAATAGCTGTTTACCAGTTGAAGGTTTGTGGCAACTCTGCTTTGAACAAATCTGTCAGTGCCATATTTCCAATACCATATGCTCACTTTGTGTCACATTTTGGTAATTATCTCAATATTTCAAATCTTTTCAATATTATATTTGTTGTGGTGTTTGGTGATCAGTGTTCTTTGATGCTAGTGTTGTAATTATTTTGGGGTGCCACAAACCATGCCCATATAAGACAGTGAAGTTAATAAATGTGTGTGTTGTGACTGCCTCATCTCTCTCTCTCCTCGGGCCTCCCCATAACCTGAGAAACAATATTGAAATTAGGCCAATTAATAACCCTACAGTGGCCTCTAAGTGTTCAAGTGAAATGAAGAGTCGCATGGCTATCACTTTAAATCAAAAGCTAGAAATGATTAAGCTTAGTGAGGAAGGCACTTCAAAAGCTGCGATAGGCCAAAAGCTAGGCCTGTTGCACCGAACAGTTAGCCAGATTGTGAAGGTAAAGGAAAAGCTCTTGAAGGAAATTAAAAGTGCTACTCCAGTGAACACACTGGATATGATAAGATAGCTTAACAACCTTCTGCTGATATGGAGAAAGATTTAGTGGTCTGGATCATACCAGCCACAGCATTCCCCTAAGCCAAAGCCTAATCCAGAGCAAGGCCCTCTCTTCAATTCTGTGAAGACTGAGAGATGAGGAAACTGCAGAAGAAAAGCTTGAAACTAGCAGAGGTAGGTTCTTGAGGTTTAAGGAAAGAAATCCCCTCCAGAACATAAAAGTGCAAGGTGAAGCCACTGATGCAGAAGTGCTGACGTAGAAGTGCTGATGTGGAAGCTGATGTAGAAGCTGCAGCAAGTTATCCGGAAGATCCAGCTAAGATAATTTGTGAAGATGGCCACACTGAAGAGCAGATTTTCTTCTCCTTCTCCTCCTCCTCCTCCTCCTCCTTCTTCTCCTTCTCCTTCTTCTTCTTCTTCTTCTAACATTTTGGTGTACTTCCAACGACTGTGAATTTATGCATGTATGTGTTGTGTGTATGTGTGTAGTATACATACATGTGGACATATACATATTAAAATCTCTACTTCAGTCTAAAGAGCAGATTTTCAATGTAGATGAAACAGCCTTCCATTAGAAGATGCCATATAGGACTTTCATAGCTAGGGAAAAGTAGTAAATGCCTGGCTTCAAAGCTTCAAAGATCAGGCTGACTCTCTTGTTAGGGGATAATGTAGCTGGTGACTTTAAGTTGAAGCCAGTACTCATTTACCGTTCCAAAAATCCAAGGGGCCTTTAGAATTACGTTTAAATCTACTCTCCCTCTGCTCTATAAATGCAACAGCAAAGCCTAGATGACAGCACACCTGTTTACAACATGGCTTACTGAATATTTCAAGCCCACTGTTGAGACCTACTGGTCAGAAACAAAAGGTTCCTTTCAAAATATTACTGGTCATTGACAGTGCACCTGGTCACCCAAGAGCTCTGATGGAGATGTACAACACGATTAATGTTTTCATGCCTACTAACGCAACATCCATTCTGCAGCCCATGTGTCATGGATCTTATTATTTAAGAAATATATTTCATGAGGCTCTAGTTGCCATAGATGATTCCTCATGGATCTGGGCAAAGTCAATGGAAAACCTTCTGGAAAGGATTCCGCATTGTAGATGCTGTGAAGAACTTCCATGATTCGTGGGAAGAGGTCAAAATATTCAATATCAACATGAACAGGAGTTTGGAAGAAGTTGATTCCAATCCTCATGGATGACTTGGAGGGATTCCAAGGCTTCAGTGGAGGAAGGAACTGCAGATGTGGTGGAAATAGCAAGAGAACTAAAATTAGAAGTGGAGCCTGAAGATGTGACTGAATTGCTGCAGTCTCATCATAAAATTGTAGCGGATGAGCAAAGAAACTGGTTTCTTGAAATGGAATTTTCTCCTGGTAAACATGCTGTGAAGATTGTTGAAATGACAACGAAGGATTTAGAATATTACAGAAACTTAGTTGATAAAGCAGTGGCAGGGTTTTATAAGATTGAATCCAATTTTGAAAGAAGTTTTACTGTGGGTAAAATACTATCAAACAGCATTGTACGCTACAGAGAAATTGTTTGTGAAAGGAAGACTCAATCAATGTGGCAGACTTCATTGTTGTCTTATTTTAAGAAATGGCCAAAGCAACTACCAACTTGATCAGTCAGCAGTCAGTAACAAAAGTGTAAGACCTTCCCCCAGCAAAAAATGTTCTCACTCACTGAAGGCTCAGGTGATGGTTAGCATTTTTTAGCAGTAAAGTATTGTTTAAAAATTTTGCTTATTTTACTTATTTACTTTATTGGCTTTGTTGGGTCTTCGTTGCTGCATGCGGGATTTCTGTAGTTGCGTACAGCGGGGGCTGCTATTCATTGCAGCGCACGGGCTTCTTATTGTGGTGGCTTCTCGTCGCGGAGCACGGGCTATAGCTGCGTGGGCTTCAGTAGTTGCGGCGCGTGGGCTCAGTACTTGTGGCTTGAGGGCTCTAGAGCGCAGGCTCAGTAGTTTTGGCGCATGGGCTTAGTTGCTCCGTGGCATGTGGGATCTTACCAGACCAGGGCTTGAACCCGTGTCCCCCTGCATTGGCGGGCAGATTCTTAACCACTGTGCCACCAGGGAAGCCCTAGCAGTAAAGTGTTTTAAATTAAGGTATGTACACTTTTTTTTTTTTTTGAAACATAATGCTATTGGTCACTTAATAGACTACAGTATAGTGGAAACAGCTTTTATATGCACATGTACTGGGAAAACAAAAAATTCGTGTCACTCGCTTTATTGTGATATTCACTTCATTGCAGTGGTCTGGAACCGAACAAGCAAAAAAGTTATGCAAAAAATGTGTGTCACTCACTTTACTGTGGTAATCGCTTCATTGCAGTGGTCTGCAACTGAACCCACAATCTCTCTGAGGTATGCCTGTATTTAAAGTATATAATTTGGTAAATTTGACATTGTATTGCACCTGTAGAGGCAGCACTGCAAACAAGATAAGAGAGGGAATATACACATCATCTCGATTTCTCCTGCCTCTCCCTCTTATCCTCAAGAGGTCGCTAATTGGCTGTCACATTAGATTGGTTTGTATTTTCTAAAGTTTTATTTAAATGGAATCATATAGTACGTGGTCTTTTTTTCTGGCTTCTTTCAGCATAATTAGCCGGAGATTCATCTGTGTTGTTGTGTGTGTCAATAGTTATTTGCTTTTTTTTGCTGAGTAGTAATCTAGTGTATGGATATACTACAGTTTTGTTTTTTTTTTTTTTTTTTTTTTTTTGGCACACGGGCTTAGTTGCTCCGTGGCATGTGGGATCTTCCTGGAGCTGGAATTGAACCCGTGACCTCTGCATTGGCAGGCAGATTCTTAACCATTGCGCCACCTAGGAAGCCCATACAGTTTGTTTATTTATTCATCTGTTGGTAAACTTCTGGATGTTTAACTGAATAAACTCCCAAACTGCTTTCCAAAGTGATTGTACCAGCACTGTATTAGAGTTCTCATTCTTCCTTATCTTTGACATTTAGTATGATCACTCTTTAATTTTAGGCATTCTGTTATATGTATAATGGTATCACTTCATTTTGGTTTTAATTTGCATTTATCTAATGACTAATGATTTTGAGTGTCTTTTCATGCTTACCTGTCATTTGTGTATTTTCTTTGAAGTGCCTATTCAGATATTTTGGGTTGTTTGTTTTCTTTTTATTTTGTTTTAAGAATTCTTTGTGTATTCTGCAGTCATATGCTCTTCCACTGAGCTATACCCCTGGGAGTCTTTATATATTTTGGGTACAGGTACTTTATTAGATATATGCTTTGCAGTCTGTGGATTCTTGTCTTTTCATTCTCTTAATAGTATCTTCTGAAGAGTAGAAAGTTTTAATTTTGATAAAGTTTATTATTTTTTCCCTCATGTGTTGTGCTTTTGGTGTCATCTGAGAAATTTTTGTATTATTAGCAATGGTATCTGGATATATTCTAGATATCATAGTAGTTTACAGCATTCTCCATTTCTAGAGTTTTTTTTTTTTTTTGTAATCTTGTTCTTCCAGAACTCTGAGATAATCCTTACATTCAGATAGGGAATCAGAAAGTTTATCTTGAACAGAATATTAATTTTTGTTTAGAACTCAATCTTCATTGGTTTGATACCTGATTTCTAAGCCTACAGCAGATAAAAAGTACGTTTCCACAAGTGAGACAGGTAATAGACTTCTCTAAGTAGTTATATTTAGATTTTCACTGTAGGAGCTCTTTTTAAAATATATATTCTATAAATATGGATTATTGTCTGAAAAGGGTTCATCTGTTTAATTCAAGATGCACTCTTATTAAAGTGTGCTGGCCCTACATTTGCCAAAGTACAGTTTACATTTTATGTCTTAAAATTTTTTCGTGTTTGCAATTACGTAAAATAACCTTCAAGGGTAGAAAGTAGTGTGAATAAAAATTACCTTATTGTTGAGAAGTTGAAAACCAAGTTGAAAAGGCATATGACACTTTAATTTTTTGAGTACATGGCTGTAAGTACTCATCCTTTGGTTTGAAGCAATCTGAAAAGTTGGCAATAAATCATATAACTGTCTCTTGTATAGATGAATTAAAAAATGTCACAAATGTCCTTAGCTAATGGAATGCAGAACAGAAAACTTCCTATGCTTTTATCCCCAATCTAAATAATAAATATAAGGTGGCATATATACTACCTTTACGTTTGAATTTGTAATGCTGTATTTTCTTCATGAGACACACTTTTTTTTCCCTTCCCGTTTCAAAATTTGGTCCTCTGCTTGTAACCAAAAGACATTTAAAATTTGTATCTTATTCAGCAATCCCACTTAAGGGTATATTCCAAAAGAATTGAAGCGGAAGCAGAGTCTTGAAGAGATATTCGCACATCAATGATTATTGTAGCATTATTCTGTAGCCAAGAGGTGGAACCAACCCAAATGTCTATCAGTGAATAAGTGAATAAAGAAGATCTAGTATATACATATAGTAAAATGTTACGTAGCCTTAAAAAAAGAAGGAAATCCTGTCATGCTGTAACATGGGTGGACTTTGAGGACATTAGGCTAAATGAGATCAGCTGGTCACAAAAGGACAAATACTGTATGATTCCACTCATATGAAATATCTAAGCTAGTCAAAATAATAGAAACAGTAGAAAGGTGGTTGCCAAAGGTGGTTCTGGGAGTGAGGTACAGGGAAGGGGGAGTAAAATGTTTAATGGGTGTAGGCTTTCAGCACGGTAATGTGAATATACTTCATTCTGCCCAGCTGTATCCTTGGAAATGGTTAAGATTGTAAATGTAACGTTAATGTGTTTTTACCACGTTAAAAATACTAAAAAATTAAAAAAGATACAATGCAAGTGTCTATAAAAATCCTATTTAAATATTAACCTTATTTGGTGTTCTTTTAGTTGGCGGGTTTGGTGAGGGGAGAGGATCTTTAAAATATTTTTTTCACACAGTGATTTAATGTCAACCAGTTGTCTCAGCAGCCAAACATCTAAAGCTAATGTTGGGTTGATGAAAAGGAATCCAAGTGTGGGAGATGGAGAGAGCCATTAGTCTTCTCGAGTCAGAATCTGCTTCTTAGGTCTGTCCTTTTTCCAGCTACGAGAATTTCAATACCATCACACCCAGTAGGCTGCATAAAACAGAATAGAGAATAAGCTACCTTTGTATTAAGATAAGCATTTATACAATGTTTTATTTTTACCTTAATACTTTGGAACCAAGAAATGGATGCTTGCCTGGATCTGCTGGATCCTGAGGTGCTTGCCTGCATATTCTGATGATATCTTTTAGATCAGTGCTGTTTTCCCAGTGTCCTGATTGCTCTAGGCGGCCTTTTGCTATTGCTACTTGTGTCCTGATGACATTTAGGTACACGGCAGGTTGCTTGTATTTTACTTATATCTTACCTGACCTTTTTAGCAACATTCTGCACAATAGCCTATTCTTGTACTCAAAGCTTTTATCTTCTTTTGGTTTCTTTGACACACCAAAGTTTCCTGATTTTCATATTTAACTGGTCTTTCTTTTTCTACTTATTTCATTTAGTTCCATAGCTTCCTTCCCGTGTTTAATCATAAGTATTTTAAAGCCCATTGTTCACATCTTATCCATGTATTTTATTTTATTTTATTTTATTTTATTTTATTTTATTTTATTTTATTTTATTTTATTTTATTTTTTATTTAAGAAAACATAGGTACATAATTAAAAAACAACTCTCAATTGGTTCTATAAGGTGTGTGGTAGAAAACAGCAGTACCACACTGTTCTTAGAGTATACCACCTTCAGTAGTTCTTAGCTGTTACTTTTGGTATTTGCCTCCATATTTCTAAATAACATGCTTATGACTGTTGTTTCTGTGTCATTCCCTCCCCCTTCCCCTCACTTAAATTCTGTTGACTTTCTAGTATGGAGGATAAAGTCGATTAAAAAAAAATTGGGACTTCCCTGGTGTTACAGTGGTTGAGAATCCACCTGTCAGTGCAGCTGACAGGTTCAGTCCTTGGTCAGGGACGATCCTGCATGCTGTGGAGCAACTAAGCCCGTGTGCCACAACTACTGAGCCCTTATGCCACAACTACTGAAGCCCATGCACCCTAGAGCCTGCATGCCGCAACAAGAGAAGCCACGGCAATGAAGAGTAGCCCCCACTTGCCACAACTAGAGAAAGCCCGTGCACAGCAACGAAGACCCACCGCAGGCCCCACATCCCCAATCAAAAAATAAAAAGGAAATCTTTTTCTGTCCTTCCTTTATAACAGCTTTGGGTTAAATGAATAAATTCACCTTATTACTATTATTTTAAAAATTGAAGTATAGTGGATTTACAATATTGTGTTAGTTTCAGGTGTATAACACAGTAATTCATTTTTTTGCACATTATGTTCCATTATAGGTTATTATAAGATATTGTATGTAATTCCCTGTGCTATACAGTAAATACTCATTGCTTATCTATTTTATGTATGGTAGTTCGTACCTGTTAATTGCATATCCCTAATTTGTTCCTCCCCTCCGCCCTCCCCCCTTTGATAAACATAAGTTTGTTTTCTTTATCTGTGAGTCTGTTTCTGTTTTGCATATACATTCATTTGTATTATTTTTCATATCCCACATGTAAGTGCTATCATACAGTATTTGTCTTTATCTGACTTATTTCACTAAGCATAATATTCTCTAGGTCCATCCATTTTGCTGCAAATGGTGTTATTGCATTCTTTTTTTATTGCTAATATTCCATTATGTGTATGTATGTGTGTGTGTGTGTATATACACACACACACACACACACACACACACACACACACACACACACACACACACACACACACCACATCTTCTTAATCCAGTTGTCTGTTAATGGGCACTTGGGTTGCTTCCGTGTCACGTTTACCTTATTATTGGTATTTCTATTAGCAAGACAAGAAACATTATTATGTGTATTTACTTAAAAAAAGTTTTCCTGATGTTAATTGCTCTTTATCATTTTATTATTGATAAGTTTTAATACATTGCATTAAGTTTGCTATGGGCTCCTATCACTAATTATTGCTAAATAACTGTAAAGCACTTCTGAATACTTTCCCCTGTATTTAAGTACATTGTATATATAATCTGTCAGTTTTGTAGAATTTTTTCTCCTATAGCTTTACTAGTGCCCTCCTCTCTCTTTCTTTATTATTTGCCTTTTCATCATCTTTGGAAGAAGTACATCTTCACTCTTGTGTTGTAGCTTTGTTTTTCCTTAGGTGACTCATTTTTCTCTGTTCTTCTACCCTCTTGATTGAGAGTTTGTCTGGCATAGAATATTATGTTGGAAATAATTTCCCTCCAATTTTGAAATAATTGTTTCTTTGCCTTGTAGGTTTCCATTTAGGGTGATCCATTTTGTATGTAATCTGATTTTCTTTTTTCTTAATAACTTTTCATTCTTCCTCCCACAGCTTATAGGATTGTATTCTAAAAAATCATGGTGATGGCCTTGGTGTGTCTGAAAATTTGTCTCCCTCAAGTCTGGTTTGGTTCACGCTTTTCATCATTTAATGTTACCTTCATAGAAAAAATTCGTTTCTTCCCATTTTTATATGTGTCTGTTTGGTGAAATTACTAATAGAGAGCCTGAGCCAGTTATGGGAATTTCTGATGATTTAGAATGATAACCCTGCCATGTGACTTGGAGATAGATATAGGAATGAGAGTTAGTCCCAACTAGAGAGAGAAGTGATGAGGCATACATGTTACGGGAGAGGGAGGTGACATGGAGCAACTAATTTTGTGTATGATAGAATTCCAGAAGAGAATAGGTCCTGTACAGATGACTCAAAAAAAAAAAAAAAATCATTTTGGCATAGTGGACCTCATAAACCAAACGTTGAGGAGGAATTATGACACTTGTTAAAAGGTGGTAAAGAAGGCTTTATTCAAGGTGGACTATTGCTATAGGTATAGGGACCCTGCAGTGGGGGAGAAAGATTGGATTCAACTCTAAATACAACATGGGCAAATGGGGATATATAGCCACGGAAAAGGGTGGCAGTCAGTTACTGAAGACAGTCCAGGGTGATCAGACATCACCTGGGAGATGACAGAAGATGGGGGATTCTGGCTAAACCAATTTAGCAGGATTCTTGCTAATATTGAACAGTGCAGAGACAAACATGGAAGTCCAAATGTTGAGGCCTAGTTGAAAAAGAGCTCAGAGGAGCCTGAGTAGAGTTTGCACACAGAAGGAATCTTTGTCGCAATGCACTGAGCTAAGAAAATGTGATATATCTAGGGAACTGTTGGGGGTCAGGGGGGAGCAACGATGTGGTAAGGATGCTTGGTGGTGCTGTATATCAGAAGGCCTTGCATTTTCTATTATTCCTGTATAGGCAAGTAGTTCTTAACCTTTCCCCTACTGCATTATATATTGTATATATAACTTACCTGGCGTTTTCTGGGACTGCACAATCCTGGAAAGACATTTCTTTCACTTAGTAAAACATAATGGCATGTATTGAATATCTAACACATACACCGTATTCTAAGTGATTTGTGGTACAACATTTAAAATGTGTTCATAAAGAATCCAGCAGTTGGTTTTTGAAAGAACAGAATGCGTGTACCTGTAGTATAGCCTAGGGAGAGTTCAAAAGAGAGCATAAATATAAAACATCAGAAATGAGAAGGGGATAGAACCACAGTTAGTTACAAATAGAATATGATGTACAGCCAAACAGTATTGAACTTTAAAATCTTTTTTTAAGGACTTGTATTGGATATAATTGACATACAGTAAATTGCATGCATTTAAAGTTTACAATTTGATATTTTTTTCTTATTAGTAACGTATATATGGCAATCCCAATCCACTCCCCCCAACCCCCCCCCCCCCCCCCGCTTCCCCCTTTGGTGTCCATATGTTTGTTCTCTACATCTGTGTGTCTGTTTTTGCCTTGCAAACTGGTTGATCTGTACCATTTTTCTAGATTCTGCATATATGCGTTAATATATGATATTTGTTTTTCTCTTTCTGACTCACTTCACTCTGTATGACAGTCTCAGGTCCATCCATGTCTGTACAAATGTCCCAATTTCGTTCCTTTTTATGGCTGAGTAATATTCCATTGTATATATGTACCACATCTTCTTTATCCATTCACCTGTTGATGGACATTTAGGTTGTTTCCATGACCTGGCTATGGTAAATAGTGCTGCAGTGAACATTGGGGGGCATGTGCCTTTTTGAACTATGGTTTTCTCTGGGTACATGCTCAGTAGTGGGATTGCTGGGTCTTATGGTAATTCCATTTTTAGTTTTTTAAGGAACCTCCATACTGTTCTCCATAGTGGCTGTATCAGTTTACATTCCCACCAACAGTGCAAGAGTTCCCTTTTCTCCACACCCTCTCCAGCATTTATTGTTTGTAGATTTTCTGATGATGCCCTTCTAACTGGTGTTACCTCATTGTAGTTTTGATTTGCATTTCTCTAATAATTAGTGATGTTGAGCAGCTTTTCATGTGCCTCTTGGTCATCTGTATGTCTCCTTTGGAGAAAGTGTTCTGCCCATATTTTGATTGGGTTTGTTTTTTTGATATGGAGCTGCATGAACTGTTTATATATTTTGGAGATTAATCCTTTGTTGATTCGTTTGCAAATATTTTCTCCCATTCTGAGGGTTGTGTTTTCATCTTGTTTACACTTTCCTTTGCTGTGCAAAAGCTTTTAAGGTTTATTACGTTCCATTTGTTTATTGTTGTTTTTATTTCCATTACTCTAGGAGGTGGGTCCAAAAAGATCTTGCTGTGATTTATGTCAAAGAGTGTTCTTCCTTTGTTTTCTTCTAAGAGTTTTATAGTGTCTGGCCTTACATTTAGGTCTTTAACCCATTTTGAGTTTATTTTTGTGTATGGTGTTAGGGAGTGTTCTAATTTCATTCTTTTCCATGTAGCTGTCCAGTTTTCCCAGCACCACTTATTGAAGAGGCTGCCTTTTCTCCATTGTGTATCCTTGCCTCATTTGTCATAGATTAGTTGACCATAGTTTATCTCTGGGCTTTTTATCCTGTTCCATTGATCTATATTTCTGTGTTTGTGCCAATACCATATTGTCTTGATTACTGTAGCTTTGAAGTATAGTCAAAAGTCAGGGAGTCTGATTCCTCCAGCTCCGTTTTTTTCCCTGAAGATTGCTTTGGCTATTTGGGGTCTCTTGTGTTTACATACAAATTTTAGGATTTTTTGTTCTAGTTCTATAAAAAATGCCATTGGTAATTTGATAGGGATTGCATTGAATCTGTAGATTGCTTTGGGTAGTGTGGACATTTTCACAGTGTTGATTTTTGCAGTCCAAAAACATGGTATATCTCTCTGTCTGTTTATATCTCTTTGATTTCTTTCATTAGTGTCTTATAGTTTTCTGAGTACAGGTCTTTTATCTCCTTAGTTAGGTTTATTCCTAGGTATTTTATTCTTTTTGTTGCAATGGTGAATAAGGTTGTTTCCTTAATTTCTCTTTCTGATCTTTTGTTGTTAGTGTATAGAAATGCAAGAGATTTCTGTTTGTTAATTTTGTATTCTGCAACTTAATTCATTGATTAGCTCAAGTGGTTTTCTGGTGGCATCTTTACGGTTTTCTATATATAGTATCATGTCATCTGCAAACTTTTACTTCCTCTTTTCCAATTAGGATTCCTTTTATTTTTTTTTCTTCTCTGATTGCTGTGGCTAGGACCTGCAAAAGTATATTGAATACTAGTGGCAAGAAGTGGACATCCTTATTTTGCTCCTGATCTTAGAGGAAATGCTTTCAGCTTTTCAACATTGAAAGTGATATTTGCTGTGCGTTTGTTGTATATGGACTTTATTATGTTGAAGTAGGCTCCCTCTATGCCCACTTTCTGGAGAGTTTTTTTAATCATAAATGGGTGTTGAATTTTGTCAAAAGCTTTTTCTACATCTATTGAGATGATCATATGATTTTTATTCTTCAGTTTGTTAATATGGTGTATCACATTGGTTGATTTGTGTATATTGAAGAATCTTTGCATCCCTGGGATAAACCCCACTTGACCATGGTGTATGATCCTTTTCATGTGCTGTTGAATTCTGTTTGGTAGTATTTGGTGAGGATTTTTGCACCTATATTCATCGATCACACTGGTCTGTAATCTTTTTTTGTGACGTCTTTGTCTGGTTTTGGTATCGGGCGATGGTGGCCTTGTAGAATGAGTTTGAGAGTGTTCCTTTCTCTGTGATTTTTTGGGAAGAGTTTGAGAAGGATAGGTGTTAGCTTTTCTAGATGTTTAATAAAATTCACCTGTGAAGCCATCTGGTCCTAGACTTTTGTTTGTTGGAAGATTTTTAATCACAGTTTCATTTTCATTACTTGTGATTGATCTGTTCATATTTTCTATATCTTCCTGATTTAGTCTTGGAAGGATATACCTTTCTAAGAATTTGTCCATTTCTTCCAGGTTGTCCGTTTTATTGGCATATAGTTGCTTGTAGTAGTCTCTTATAATGTTTTTTATTTCTGCAGTGTCCATTGTAACTTCTCCTGTTTTCACTTCTAATTTTATTACTTTGAGTTCTCTCTCTTTTTTTTTTTTTGGATGAGTCTGGCTAAAGGTTTATCAATTTTGTTTATCTTCTCAAAGAACCAGCTTTTAGTTTTATTGATCTTTGCTGTTGTTTTCTTTGTTTCTATTTCATTTATTTGTGCTCTGATCTTTATGATTTCTTGCCTTCTACTAACTTTGGGTTTTGTTTGTTCCTCTTTCTCTGGTTCCTTTAGGTGTAAGTTTAGATTGTTTATTTGGGGTTTTTCTTGTTTCTTGAGGTAGGATTGTATTGCTATAAACTTTCCCCTTAGGACTGCTTTTGGTGCATCCCATAGGTTTTGGATCGTTGTGTTTTCATTGTCATTTGTCTCTAGGTATTTTTTGATTTCCTCTTTGATTCATTCAGTGATCTCTTGGTTATTTAGCAGCCTATTGTTTAGCCTTCATGTATTTGTCTTTTTTACATTTTTTTTCCTGTAATTGATATCTAGCCTCATAGTGTTGTGGTTGCAAAAGATGCTTGGTATGATTTCAATTTTCTTGAATTTACCAAGGCTTGATTTGTGACCCAAGATGTGATCTATCCTGGAGAATGTTCCATGTGCACTTGAGAAGAACGTGTGATCTGCTGTTTTTAGATGGAATGTTCTATAAATATCAATTAAATCTCTCTCATCTATTGTGTCATTTAAAGCTTGTGTTTCCTTATTAATTTTCTGCCTGGATGATCTGTCCTTTGGTGTAAGTGAGGTATTAAAGTCCCCCACTGTTATCGTGTTACTGTTGATTTCCTCTTTTATAGCTGTTAGCATTTGCCTTATCTATTGAAGTGCTCGTATATTGAGTGCACATATATTTATAATTGTTTTATTTTGGATTGATCCCTTGATCATTAGTGTACTTCCTTGTCTCTTGTAACATTCTTTATTTTAAAGTCTATATTATCTGATATGAGTATTGCTACTCCAGCTTTTTTTTGATTTCCATTTGCATGGCATATCTTTCTCCATCATCTCACTTTTAGTCTGTATATGTCCCTAGGTCTGAGGTGGGTCTCATGTAGACAGCATATATACAGGTCTTATTTTTGTATCCATTCAGCCAGTCTGTGTCTTTTGGTTGGAACATTTAATTCATTCACATTTAAGGTAATTATTGATATGTATGTTTCTATTACCATTTTCTTAATTGTTTTGGGTTTGTTTTCGTAGGTCCTTTCCTTCTCTTGTGTTTACCACTTAGAAAAATTCCTTTAGCCTTTGCTGTAGGGTTGGTTTGGTGGTGCTGAATTCTCTTAGCTTTTGCTTGTCTGTAAAGCTTTTGATTTGTTTGTCAAATCTGAGTGAGATCCTTGCTGTGCAGAGTATTCTTGGTTGTAGGTTCTTGCCTTTCATCACTTTAAATATATTGTGCCACTTCCTTCTGGCTTGCAGAGTTTTTCGTGAGAATTCAGCTGTTAATCTTTTTGGAGTTCCCCTGTATGTTATTTGTTGTTTTTCCCTTGTTGCTTTTAATTTTTTTTTTTTGTCTTTAATTTTTGTCAGTTTAATTACTATGTGTCTTGGCATGTTTCTCCTTGGGTTTATCCTTCTGGGACTCTCTGTGCTTCCTGGACTTGGGTGGCTATTTCCTTTCCCATGTTAGGGAAGTTTTCAACTATAATCTCTTCCATTATTTTCTCGGGTACTTTCTCTCTCTCTTCTCCTTCTGGGACTCGTGTAATGTGAATGTTGGTGCGTTTAACATTGTCTCAGAGATCTCTTAGGCTGTCTTCAGTTCTTTTCATTCTTTTTTCTTTATTCTTTTCTGCACCACTGATTTTCACCATTCTATTTTCCAGGTCACTTATTCGCCCTTCTGCCTCAGCTAATCTGCTATTGGTTCCTTCTAGTGTATTTTTCATTTCAGTTATTGTGTTGCTTATTTCTGTTTGTTTTTTAATTCTTATAGGTCTTTGATAAACTTTTTTTGCATCTTTTCGATTTTTGCATCCAGTCTTTTTTCAAAGTCCTGGATCATCTTCACCATCATTATTCTGAATTCTTTTCCTGGAAGGTTGCCTATCTCCACTTCATTTAGTTTTTCTGGGATTTTATCTTGTTCCTTCATCTGGTACAAAGTCCTCTGCCTTTTCATTTTCTCTTTCTATGGCTGTGGTTTTCATTCAAGAGGCTGCAAGATAGTTCTTCTTGCTCCTGCTGTCTTCCCTATGGTGGGTGAGGCTATCTAAGAGGCTGGAGGGTGAGGCTATTTAAGAGGCTTGTGGGTTCCTTTTTTTTGGGGGGGGGGCGACGTATAGTTTTAATGTCAGAGAACACAAGGGCATACAGCATTTCACAGGATGGTCATTCAGTCCAGTACAATACAAAAATTGCTCTGGTGGGCAGAGCTCAGTAAAACTTTAATCTGCTTGTCTACTGATAGGTGGGGCTGAGTTCCCACCCTCTTGATTGTTTGGCCTGAGTCGACCCAGCACTGGAGCTTACAGGCTCTTTGGCGGGGCTAGTGACTCTGGGAGGGCTCATGCCAATGAGCAGGTCCCAGAATCCCCTGCCACCAGTGTTCCCATCCCCCATCCTGGTGTGAGCCACAGCTGCGCTCCCCCTGCCCCCCTCCCCCCGCCTCTGCAGGCAACCCTGCAGCACTAGCAGGTAGGTCTGGTTCAGTCTCCTATGGGGATCACTGCTCCTTCCCCCTGGGTCCTGGTGTACAAACTTACTTTTTGTGTGCCCTCCAAGAGTGAAGTCTCTGTTTCCCCCAGTCCTGTGGAAGTCCTGCAGTCAAATCTCGCTGGCCTTCAGAGTCTGATTCTCTGGGGATTTCTCCTCTCATTGCCAGACCCCCAGGTTGGAAAGCCTGACGTGGGGCTCAGAACCCTCACTCCAGTCAGTGCACTTCTGTGGTATAACTGTTCTCCAGTTTGTGAGTTGCCCACTCACAGGTTATGGGATTGGATTTTATCACGATTGTGCCCCTCTCGCCTTCTCATTGTGGCCTCTCTTTTGTCTCTGGATATGATGTGTCTTTTTTTGGTGAGTTCATGTGTCTTCCTGTTGATGATTGTTCAGCAGTTAGTTGTGATTCCAGTGCTCTTGCAGGAGAGAGTGAGTCTAACTTTAAACTCTTAATGAAACAGGTGGTGTGTGACAAAGATGCAAATATGAATTATGATTCATAAAGTTCACAGTGGTAGTAGATGCAGGTTTTCGAAAATTCTAGTTTTTGCTTGAAATCTTAAATTGTGGTATTAACTTATTTTATGCTTACAGTAAGTTCTGTGTTGTTGCTATAAAATATTCCTGTTTTACAGAGCACAGAGAGATTATTGACTTGCCTAAGGCCACACAATACAAAGCTAAAATTCAAAACCTACCCAGTCAGATTCCAGAGCCTGCACTTTTATCCACCGTACTTAGTGCTGATGGCATTAAAAAGGGTGAAGCATTTAGATACTTTGGCACTATAAATACGGTAACTTACAGTGCCCACTGTGGAGCCTTGGGTTCAAAAGTCATTCAGACAACTGAGACCTGATTAGGTCACACTTGATGTCACATTGACACAGAAGGATATCAGACAGGAAACAGCATGTTAACAGAGCAGTAACAGCCATTCCTTTTCCGTGGGAATTCTTGCAGTTCTGTCCAGGGGTTAGTTTTTGGTTCATGAAGTGACAGCTCTGGTGTGAGAGAATGAAACTCACATAGTTGGGGGCAGAGCTACTCTAATGTATTAGTTTCCTGTGGCTGGCATGACAGATTACCACAAATTGTGTGGTTTAAAACAACAGAAATTTATTCTGACAGTTCTGGAGGCCAGAAGCATGAAATCAAGGTTGGCAGGGGCAGGGCAACACTCTGGAGGCTCTAGTGGAGAATCAGCTGCTTGCTTCTTTCACATCTTTTGCCACATAAGGTCATCTTTTGTTCAGTCCACCACACCTGGTTTAGAACACACAGAGCCACACCACACCACACACACTCCACACACATACCACACACATCCACACCCACACACCTCCACACCCCATTCCAAATAGGAATCAGTATCTTTTCTAAATTTTATGGATATATTGTCCCTGCAGTTTCTGTAGAGACAAGCCCAGTTAAAGAAGGCCCTATCATGAGGGAATCCCGAAGCTGTGGCATCCTACCAGATATTCATAGTTCATTTGCAGTCCTCTCACTCTAGATTTACTTCATCAGTCGAGTAATTTTTATCATAATCAGTTGGCATTACACCTTTATTAGGTTTTAAAAGTAAAAGAACTAGTTAACGCAAGGTCAGATTTGTCCTTAGATGAGAAAGGGTTTGGTTGACTTTTTATTCATAGTAAGCTATTACTTAGAATATACCATAAATGATTACTACATAGTGTTGTATTGTAATCTTTTATGATTTATTGATACTGCCATAGGCTTTGGGAGTAGCAGTGAGTTGATGATGATATACTGAGTTCTCTCCCTCCCTCTCTTTTTATCTTTCTTTCTTTGTCTCTATCTCCCTCCCTTCCTCCCTCCCTCCCCTTCCTCTCTCCTCTGTCTGTCTGTCTTGAATTCTTGAATTGTAAGGTTTGTTTCAGATTTTATAGATACTGAAATGACAGCTGTAGCCCCTGAATAGTATGGAGGACATGTTGTTAATGGATTGGAGAAACACAAATGGTAACATTTTGGTTTGGGGTAGGTAGTTCAGTGAGCATGAAGGAAGGAAGAGGAGAGCACTTCCAGTTACTATAAATGTCAACACATTTTATGATACAATATCAAAAAATTGTATTCATTAGTATTACCACCAATCTCATCAGAAAAGGCTTTTGAGTTTTGGGAAGCTGCCAAGCTGACTGTGGAGGTAGTTTTCCAAAATGCTGATTTTTGTTTGAAACCTCAGGTTTGATCATTGGCAACAAATTACTGTTCATTGTTTTCCTTAAGATGACAGACTCATTTCATTCATTTTTGAGAAAATGTCTTCGAATACCTAAGTCTGAATAAACATAGTTTGTCATTCTTTTGAGTGAAAAATGTTGTTAATGAAAAAACAGGCTAGTTCACTTTACACCTTAAACAGTCACACATGTACTTACTCTCAGTGTAGCCATTGTACTTCAGTATGGAGTAGAATGCTTTAAATGAAGTTCCCATTTTGCCACAAAGATTATTAGAACAATGTGTGCTCAAGGGTTGACATTTAATGAAATGATTTTTACTGCTTCATCAAGGATCTTATGTGAAACTGGCATTAAAAAAACCCCTCTATGTTCTTGGTGGTGAAGAATATGTGATTTCTAGTTCAGTTTGGTGCCCCTGCCTTGACTCCTGCTAAGGTGCCAGCAGTTTTACTCACCATTACTTTTGCCTCATCAGTGTAAATGTTAATAGAGTTTGAAAAAGAAATAACATCTTAGTATTATAATGAAAGTACTTTTGCATTAGCAGACCTCCCGAAAGTGTTTAGGAGACTCCCAGTTGTCTGTGAACCACACTTTGAGAACAGCTGCCTTAGGGGTTACAGCGTGCGTTTTTTACTTATTAAAGCTTAATTGATACATACATTTTCTTGGGCAATGCAAGATTCTTACAGCCTTTACCTTCCTTCCCTCCTTCATTCCATTGTTGTTGTATATATTAATTCTGAATATGTTTTAAATACAAAATATTGTTAAAGTTGTCTTCCACATATTTAATATTTTCTTTGCTTGTCATTTCTTTCTGAATCTCTGACATTTGAGACCATTTTTTTCTTTATGTGGGTCTGCTGTATTCATATGTCTGAAAATGTCCTTATTTCACTTCATTAAGTATGTGTCGAGGTTTTGTTGTCATTTTACAACTGGGCTTCCAGTTTTTCCACCACCTTTTATTGAAAAGACAATCCTTTTTCTATTGAATTATCTTTGTATCTTGTGAAAAACAGTTGCCTGTATTTGTATGGGTCTGTTTCTGAGTTTTCTATTTTTTTCCATTGATCTCTGTTCTTTCCCCAATACCACACTGTCCTGATTATTGTTACTTACTATATTGTCTTGAAAGTGGGTAATATGAATCCTCTGACATGTTTTTTTCAGCATTGTTTTGGCTATTCTAATTCCTTTTCTTTCCATATAATTTTTAGATCAGCTTGTCAGTATATACAGAACTTGCTGGGATTTTGATTGGGATTGCCTTGAATCTATATGTAAAATTAGGGAGAACTGATTTATTGTTTCCTGTTTTGTGAACATGGTATTTCTCTCTGATTATTTAGATATTCTTTGATTTCTTTCATCAGCATCTTACTGTTTTCCATACACAGATCCTATACATATTTTGTTAGGTGTACATCTTAAGTACTTCTTGGGGGGGGGGTGCTATTGTAAATGGTATTAAAATTTTTTTTCCCACAAATTCCAGCATGGCTGGTATATGAGAATACAAGTGCCTTTGTATATTGACCTTGAATATTACACTTATCAGTTCTAGTTATTTTTAAAATTTTAACTTCAGCTTTTCACAGCCTACCTCCAAATTATACCATATCATGCATAGTGTTGACCTTACAAGGATATACTTCCATTTCTCCCGTCCTGGTCTCTTGTATTATTGTCATACATTTTACTTATATATGTTGTAAACCCCACAATACATTGTTACTATTTTTTACTTTAAACACTTTTTTTTAAGAATAAACTTTGTTGAGGTATAATTTACATATATTTAATTTCACCTGTTTTAGGCATTTGATGAGTTTTAAAAATATTTGATTGAAGTATAGTTGATTTACAGTGTCATGTTAGGTGTTTGATGAGTTTTGACAAATATATACACTATGTGGTCTTTTGAGACTGGCTTCTTTTACTCAGCATAATACCTTTGAGGTTCATCCATGCTGTATCAATAATTCATTCTTTTATATATTGCTAGATATATAGATGTACCACAGTTTATCCATTTATGTGTTGAAGAAAATTATAATTGTTTCCAGTTTTCATTGTTGGTGAGTAAAGCCACTATAAACATTGTGTACAGGTTTTGGTATGAATGTAAGTTTTTACTTTTCTAGGGTGAATACTTAGGAGTGGGATTGTCAGGTCCTGTGATAAATATGTATTTAACTTAGTACTTAATTGTCAAACTGTGTTCTAGAGTGAATGCATTTTGCATTTTTACCAGCTGTTCTGCATCCTAATTAATGCATGGTATTGTCATACTTTAAAATTTTCATGAACGTTAAATAAATAAGCTACAAGGATATATTGTACAACATAGGGAATTTAGCCAATATTTTATAATAAACTATAAATGGAGTATAACCTTTAAAAATTGTGAATTGCTATGTTGTACATCTGTAACTTATATAATATTGTATATCAACTTTATCTCAAAAAAATTTCATGAACTTTGCGGGCACTATGCTAATTGAATTAATAAGTCAGACAGAGAAAGACCAATACTGTATGGTCTCGCTATATATGAAATCTAAAAAGGTCAAACTCAGAAGCAGAGTATAGATTGGTGTTTGCCTGGGGGGATGTTGGTCAAAAAGCACAAACTGCCAGTTACAAGATGAATCAGTTCGTGGAAACTAATGTACAGTGGTATAGTTAATAATACTGTATTGTATACTTGACAGTTGCTTAGAGAGTAGATCTTAAATGTTTTTACCACCAAAAAAAAAAAAAAAGTGTCTACATGCGGTGATGGATGTGCTACGTAATCTTATTGTGGTAATGACTTCACATATATGTATGCATATATCAAATCGTCATATTGTACACCTTAAACTTACACAATGTTATATGTTAATTATATGTCAATAAAGCTGGGGGAAAAAGCCATTTAAATAGGTATGTAGTGGTATCTTATGGTTTTAATTGATTTCGGTAGCTTTATATATGGTCTTAAAATTGTGTCATGTGAGTCTTCCAACTTTGTTCTTTTCCAAAATTGTTTTGGTTATTCTAGTTTCTTTGCCTTTATGTATAGATTTCATGATCAGACCAGCTGTATCTACAAAAAGTACTGCCAGGACTGTAGTTCTCATCTTACTGAGTCTTCCAATTCACGAACATGGTATCTCTCTGCACTTATTTGGGCCTTATTTGAGTTTTTTTCATCAGTGTTTTGTAGTTTTCAGCATACAGAGTCTGCTGCACATACTTTGTTAGAATTATACCTACATATTATCATGTTTTTGGAGCTATTATAAGTGGTATTTTTAAACATTTCCTATTATTCATTGTTAGTGTATAGAAATATTTTTTTGTATGTTGAGCTTGTGTCTTGTGACCTTGTTGAACTTGCTTAGGAGTGTTTTTTTTATCCCCCAGGTAGATTTTGGGGTCAGTTTTGTTTTAAGGAGACATTAAAAAAAGAAGAAAAATGTCTTTTATAATTACTTGTGCAGTTATCATTTCTGGTGGTCTTCATTCTGCATTCTGTGTAAAGGTTTATTTCTGGTATAATTTTACTTTCACCTGAAAATTAAAAAAAAATTTCTTAGGCTATAGGTCTGTTGGTGTTGAAATCTTTCAGCTTTTCTATGTCTGAAGAGTTGTACTTTCATCTTTTTTTTGAAAGATATTTTTACTGAGTATAGAATTGTAGGTTGACAAATTTATTTTTCTTTCAGTAACTATAAAGATGTTGTTCCACTTTATTCTGACTTGCATTGATTTGGGCAAGAAAATTTCCCATAGCTGTGCTGCAGCCTGAAAAGCAGTAAGCTTGCGATAATTTTAGGGCTCACATCATTTGTTTTCCCCTTCTGAAGGATTACTGTCATGTGTTCTTTGATATTCAGTATGTGAAAACCTTTGTTTCGTACAATTTCTCTGGTTTCTTAGTTATTTCATTCAGAAATAAATTTGGTCTGTTTCACTGCATCTTTGTGGGAAGCAGAAATTCAAAGACTTAAGAAATTAAATCTCAAAATTCTGTATAGAATGGAGGATTGAGATGTCAAGAAGTATGTCATTCCAGTAATTCAAGTGTGTGTCTTTTGTGGAGAAGCTAGATTTTAGGTTTCTCCTGAGACAAGTGGGCTGATATTTATTTCACTGATTTAAAATAGAAATTTGAATATGAACTTACTAGAGACTTAAACTAAATTGAAATAGTATTTTGGATGGTTAGTTTTCACACTTTATATGGAAATATTTTAGATGAGTATTTAGTGTTAAGGCAGTTTTCTTTTAAATTCAGATATTTGGTAAAATATTCTTTCAGGACTTGTTTTTCAGATGAACTTTTTAGTGGAGCAGATTGTTAAAAGAGCCACTAATTGTGGAAAATACTTGAATTTGCTTGATCCTTTATTAGTTTTACTCTTTCAATTCCTGAGTCAAAAAGCCTTTCAAGTCATTGGAAAAATTTATAGTTATGATAGGATAGAGCAGGGTTATCTTCTAGTGGTTTAGTCGCCATGGGCACTTGTGACTTATCTAAGGAGTAGGTGATGCAACTCTTTGCCCCTTGATCTTTATTAGTCAGCAAATAATTTGGTTGTATTTTTGCTATATTGCTTATTCTTTCATTTTGTGGGTCATAATGGCAGATCAGGTTTCCACCAGTATTTTTTTGAGTGTTTTTTCTTGCTGATTTTTAGGAGTTTTCTGTATTCTGAACATGAATGCTTTGTTACTATTCGTGCTGAAAGTATATTTTTCCAGTTTGTGACTTGCCTTTATACTTGTGGCTTTCGTTTTGTTTTGATAAACCAAAGCCCCAAACACTGATGTAGTTGAATTAGTCACCCCTCCTAATGACTTGCATTTTTTGGTCTATTTTTAAAGAAATCCCACCCTATCCTTTTGTCCAAGACATTTTGTTATGCTTTCTTCTTACAGGTTTAGTTATACCTTTTATTTAGGTCTTTAGTGCATTTGGGATACGTTTTTGTATGTGTAGATATAGGAGTCTAGTTTTTTATTTTATTTTATTATTATTTTTTTCCCTTTTTTCTCCCCTTAGAAATAACCTATTGGCTCTCCACCTTTATTTGGTTAGGTTATAGTTTGCCCATTTTTGTACAGTTTCCCTGTGTATGAAGGTGTATTTCTGAGCTCTTTATTCGGTTAGTAAGTATTTGTGTTAATGTGCGAGTTCTCTTTATTTCTGAATCCTTATTGTAATTCATGGTAACTGGTACAGTGCCAACTTTCTTTTGGTTATACTTGTATAGTATTTCTAAATCTTTTTTGTATATTTTAGATGTGTCTAATAAATTGCATAAATCTGGGCTTAAAAGTCTATTGATAGTATTGATAGTCTGTTTTCTTACCTAGCATACTTATTCCATTTATATTTGTTGTGACTAATTGCACTAAATATTCATTTTAATATATCTACATAATTGATCACCGTCTTTGCTCTGCCCTATTCCCCTCCTCTCCATATGTAGTGACTTTTGGAATATGAAGAATTTGTTTTCGTTAGAGCTGTAGAAATTCTTTTAGGCCACGGATGTGATAGTAGTATGCTTCAGTTTGGCCTTTACTTTGGATTGCTATTAGTTGAGGACTGCATATAGATTCTTGCCTGAAGTGTTTCTTTTACCCAGGTCAAGTGAATTCAGGCTTTTGGTTACAAATACTCAGGAGATTTTCTGCTCCACTCATTGCCATTATGGGACAAGGAATTTTCTTCAAGAAGAGTTTTAAAATAAAATTTAAAAATTGTATTTTTATCATATTTTAGTTACATTTAGGTTGAAGGTCTAGCCCATTGAGGTCTCAGTGTTACGAGGAGGGTGTCTTATTTGAGTGCTCTTCTTGGGTAGTGCGTAGGCTTTGTGTTCTATCCCTGAATGAGGCCTCTAAACCCAACACTCAGGTTTACACAGACTTTCTAAGTGTACTCAGTGCAGAAAGTTGCTTTGGTACTCTCTACCTCTGCCTTTCTTAAGTGTCCTCCCTCTCCCAGCCCAGTTTTCCTAACTTTCTCATTTGGTCAAGTTCGTAGTGAGAACCTTGTGTTAGTCCCACTGTCACCATGTTTTCTCTGCCATTTTTAGTAATTTTCAGCAGAGTGGTTGTCCAGGTTGCCTGAAGTGGCAGTACTTTCCAATCCTTTTCATTTTATGGCACACTTGGAAGAATGATAGTTTGTACTAATTACTGGGAGAAACTGTTGAAGGCACTTAAGATTGGTGATGGTATGTAAATGAGGGCTTTGGCTGAGAGGTCCTGGCTGCCTTGGTTCCCTGGCTGTTTTTTGCTTGACAGCCCCAGAGGCTGAGGCTATCTCTGTCTCAGCACTCCTATTACGCATTCCTAGTACGTTTGTTTGAAAGCTCTGGATGTAGAATATAAACCTCAGAAACAGAACTGTGTGTGTATGTTAAGTTTTTTAGTTCATGAGAAATGGGGAAGTATAGATCGTGAATCATGCTGGGCCAGTACAAAATTGTACAGGAAAGGAAGATGTAAGTAGGTTCTTTCTTTACAATAGAAGAAAATATTGGTGTATGTTTATTAGGTCAGGGGCTGGGGATTTTCTGATTCTGAACATAACGTATATATTGTAAAGGAAGTGGTGGTTGGTTTTGAGAAAATAGGGATCCTTTTGCATCAAAAACTATAAAGAATTCATTGGTAAATGTAAACTGGGAAGAGTTATTCTGTAACAGCATTATATAATAATCTTTTATATGTAAATAGCACCTGACGTCATTTAGGAAAAAATTGTTCATAATCCAGTAGAGAAGTGTGTACAATCAGTGGACAGGTTGATAGTTCATGAAGGAAGTAATAACCTCAGTTTTGGAAAAAAATAAAGAACTGAAAATGATCACTGCTGGTGGGACATTATATTGGTTCGATTTTGCTAGTGGGACTGTCAAAAGCTTAAATTGTGCTTTCCATTCACCTTTGAGGAGCTTACCTTGAAGAGATATAAATTGGCCAAATTATGTTCATTGGGCAATAATAATAGTAAAAACTTGGTTAATAACTAGATACTCTTCAGTAGAAACAAATTATGGTTTAACCATTCTTAAAATGATATGCAGACGTTAATTTTGATGTAGATCTGTATAGTTTGACATGGTAAGCAGTTAATGATATATAGAATTAAAGAAATAGTTTATAAATTGCATACAAAGATTTGCACCATTTGTTTATACAGTCATCCCTCGATATCCAAGGGGAGTTGGTTCCAGGACCCCTGTGGATACCAAAATCCACAGATGATCAATTCCTTTATATAAAATGGCACAGTACAGTTGGCCCTCATATCAGCAAGTTCTGCATCCATGGGTATGGGGGGGTTGACTGTATGCATAGAGAAAAGTCTGGAAGAGTGTATTCAGATTGATTAAAAATTTTTTTTTTTGTTTTTTTTGAAGCACTACCTTTGGAAAGAGGCCTTTACTACGTTGCAGTTTTAGAATTGTTCGTTTACTTAATAAGTAAATTCTAAGTGCCTACTACATGTTAGAAGTTGTAGAATTCAAAGTATATTATTTTCAGTGGAGCTCATGGTCATAAATGTAATGTCTCTCCTGCCACCCCCTTCCCCCCCCCCCCACAATGAAGTGCTTACTCCTTCCTTTCTGTGTGTTTATTATTTTAGCAATGTGTATAAGTCAGATGAATGCATAACTTGCTACTAAAGATGTTAAAGCAAGCATCCAGGTTATAGCAGGCATAATAAGGTTTTACAAACTTGATCAAAATTTGGTCTGCATAATTTTGTTGTATTGATAGATGGCTTTCTTTCTGTTTGTATATTTGGGGAACTCTGAATTAAATGTGTACAGCTAAAATGATAGGGAGAATGATTCCTTGTAAGATTGTCTGTCTATCTCTTGACAAATAAAAGACTGGAGTAGCAAGCAAATGAAGTAAAAAGTGGGATATGAATCCTACTGCTTTATATGGGAAATCACAGGATTATTCTGGGCTTTATTCACAGAGGTCACTCTGCTGAAATTTTATCTCATACTCTCCTTGCCTCCAAATTTTAAATATACATTCTTCTAAAGATTATCCAAGACAATTTACGTTTATAAATAATGTACTTTAATATAACCTGTCTGTGGAATGTTACATTTAGCATGATGTAGAAAAAAAAATATTTGGAAAATACCTTGGCTGTTTTGACACAATAGCTTTTCTTTTTTCTTTTTTTTTTTTGCTCTTTATTGGAATATAATTGCTTTACACTCTTGTACCAGCTTTTGAGGTACACCAAAGTGAATTAACTGTATTTATACATATATCCCCATATCCTCTCCCTCCTGGACTCCCTCCCACCCTCCCTGTCCTGGCCCTCTAAGACATCACACATCATCAAGTTGATCTCCCTTTGGAATACAGCAGCTTCCCCCTAGCTGTTTTACAGTTGGTAGTGTAAATATGTCTATGCTACTCTCTCACTTAGTCCTAGCTTCCCCTTTGACTCCTGCCCCCCCCCCCCCCCCCCCAACCCCGTGTCCTCCAGTCCATTCTCTGCATCTGCATCCTTATTCTTGCCCTGTTACTGGGTTCTTCAGTACCATTTTTTTTTTCAGATTCCGTATATATGAGTTAGCATACAGTATTTTTCTTTTTCTGACTGACTTCACTCTGTATGACAGACTCTAGGTCTATCCACCTCATTACATATAGCTCAATTTCATTCCTTTTTATGGCTGAGTAATATTCCATACAATAGCTTTTTAAAACTTTCATGTTAGGGGAATTCCCTTGTGGTCCAGTGGTTAGGACTCTGAGCTTCCATTGCAGGGGGCACAGGTTCGATCCTTGGTCGGGGAACTGAGATACCGGAAGCTGTGCGGAGCAGCCAAAAATCAATCAATAGAATAAAATAAAAATTTCATATTGGTTCTGGGTGTGTGTATGTGCATGTGTAGTAATGTAGAATTCATTAGTCCGTTTGGCTGCATGCGTCAACAATAAAGGTTTTAGAGTTAGTAGTAAACTAGCAACTTTTTGATGGTTGAGACAGTACAGCCTAGTTTGCTTTGTTGCAGCTGTATTTGGCATTCTGTGCCAAACATACTAAAGAAGGAAAATAAAACAACACTAGGTAAACTAAGGAGATTCAGAAGATACAAATAAGTAAGGTGAAACTATTTAGCATTTTCCAGATAATACACCACATCTTGTTTGAACTGATATATTATCATTTATATGTATGAGCAGTAGTGTTTTTCTGCCACAGGTAGCTTTTGAATATGGGAGCTTGATTTTGTTTTTGTTTAGTGTTGCTGTTGTTCATTTTATTTTTTTAATGTGTGTCTTTTTTGGGGGGGAGGGGATAATGAATGCTTTTTATATGGTTTAAAATAAAGCAAGGTGAGAAAATATGGTAAAGAACTGAGGCTAAATCTTCCTTGTCGGATGGTGGGAACAGGAAGTGGCAGTCTTATGTGTTGCTTTGTGTTTGGTGTAGAGGTAAAGTTGTGGAAGGAGCTGTATGTTGGAGTGTAAGAGGAACAGCTACTTATGGAAGGCCTCTTTCTTGCAGATGACTTTAGGACCCTAGGCATGGCCTGAGTTGAACACCTTAACTGCTCGGAGGCTCTGGAGCCATACCGTTTCAATCCATCCCCTGCTAGCAGCTCTGTGACCTTGAGCTCAGGATTTACTTTGTCTATGCCTCAGTTTTCCTATCTCTGAAGTAGGGTCTCCCTATCTCATAGAGTAATTGTGAGGATTAAATGAATAAGTATATGTAAAGTGCTTAGAATAGTGACTGGTACGTATCAAGAGCTCAGATATTACCTATCAGCACTTGAATTATGAAATTATCTAGTTTGATTTCAGTAGTGTAGTTCTGTGAGAGTGTTTTGCAATAGCAAAGCATTTTCAATAGTTTATTTGAAAAGAATGGTGCTTAAGTTGCTGTGATAGTTTCTTGAATGATGCTGACTTACTCATTAACATCCAGCATATCCACTGAATGGAGAATCCACAGCGGCTGAGAAATCCAGGATCCATGCTGATATGCTTAAATTTTGTTAACTGATTTTGTTGTGATGCAAACGATGTATATTAGATGAAAATTGCAGTGAGGGAGATAGGGTAGAGTAACAGGTGTATAAGTTCTTGTATCTTCTCTAAAATGTTAGGTAATGGCTGATAGTTAACTAGATTTCTTAATTTCCCTTTATCTTGTTAGCATGTATTAATGATTATTTCATTAGGCTGCCTTTTGTTTGTTTTAAATGAGAAAGGAGGGCTGCATACTCGTATATTTCTTATATAAAAGAATTCTCAGAGGCAGTCAGTTCTGGACTGCTCTGAAACTCTACTATTCTAGGAACTTGGGCTCCTGTTTTTCTACTCACCATCCTCAGCTTGTGACTTCTACCATCTGGGTGATTTCCAGCTAGGGGGAGGAGCGGTTGAAGCAGAGCATGTCTCCTTATATCCCATTAGCCAAACTTATAATCACCAGGCCACACCCACAAGGATGGCTGGGGATCCCAGTATTCTGTGTCAGCATATGTCTAACTAAATTTAGGGGTTCTGTGAACAGAAAGGAAGAGGAGAAAGGATATCAGGGACTCCTAGACTCTGAAGCAAGTTACAAAACAGTGTTTATATAAAAATGTAAATACTAATAGTAAGGTGGGAAAAATATATGTGCTTGCATCTACACAAAATAATCTTGAATATAGTAAGAATTTTTTACATTTATTGCTTCAGGGAAAGGGGACTCGGGAGAGAGACTTCACTACATGCCCTTTAGCATTGGTGATGTGTAAATTTTAACTTCTCAAAAATAGCAAATGAAATTAAAAAGAGAAGTATGAAAGTCTGACATATAAGTTCAGGAATAGATATATTAAGATAAGAATCAACAATACTTAAGATTATCATTTTAAGTGTGTAACTCTTCATTAAAAAATGGTGTGTTGAAATTTCAAAAAATGGTTTAGACTCAGTTACTTGCAACCCTTTCAGATTCCTAAGGTATTTTAAAAACAAGCAAAGGCATTGCTGAGTATCTGAAAGGGGAAGAATTCTGATTTAGGAGGAATATTTCTGGGAAGGATATCAGTGTTAATGCAGACATTTTTATGGTTTTGGGGGAGGAGGTCAAGGTAGTATGTTTTTTTTTGTTGTTGCGAGGTTTTTTGTTTGTTTTTTGTTCTTAAAGCTCTTTAAGGTAGTATGTTTATTTAGAAATTCTGGAAATTCAAAGTGATTAAAATGTAATCAAGTCAAGAGAGATGCATTCACATATACACGTGTGTTTGTGTGTGGGTATATATCATATATGATATTACACATTGTGTGCTTATATCTGAAAAATCTAAGGAATCTTTAAAAAAAATGCAGCAAAGTAAGAAGTCTCCTTTTTACCCCCCACTAAGATACCTTAGTAATTTATGCTTTACTTCTTTTCATTGATATGAGCCAAAGAAAGACGACCCATTTAATTTTCGGCATATTTAAGTTTTTCTTCTTAATGATTGAACTGAATTAAACTTGCTTGTAAGTTATACCCATTCATTGGTGTGATGTCTGGAGCTATCCAGAGTGCAATTAATCTTCTCTCCTAAGTGACAGCTTCTTAAATATTTGGGTAAAGCTAAAGCATCCCTGATGATTCTCCTCAGCTAAACTCAGTTAAAACAATTTTCACACCCTAGTTTTTCCATCTTTCACCAAACTTGTAACCTTCTTTGTGTTGCCACCTGTTAAAATGTGGCACTCAGAACTAAAGATAATTTTAGAGATTTGGTCAGAGCAGACCTTGGTGAGCTGATTATTGGTGTTGATTTGTGTAATATGCTTCATTAATTTGGGCCATGAATACATTTTTAGTAGCCCTATTTCATGGATGACATGTAGACCTGTAGTCTGCTTCAATCCCTTAATCTTTTGTAAGTAGTCAGCTGCTAAACCATCTTTTATGTCTGTGGCTGCTTTTAGGAATTATGGGCAGGACTGCATGCTTGCTTTTATTATGTTAATCTAAAAGTTTGGTTCATTTAAAACCATTGGTTCATTTAAAATATCAGTGATTTACATCTTATTAGGAATGAGTTTAAATAACTGAAAAGATTAATTCTTAGCATCCTGACTTGCAGCTCTTAAGAAATGAAAGTTTAGGACAAAGAAGAGAGGGTTATTCGGTAGCTAAAACGACATGACATTGCTTCATTAATTCAAGAAATATATATTAAGGCCCTGTCATGTGCTCATGGTTTGGGATATAGCTCTTCCCCTGACTGGAGCGTGCAGGTGAGGGAGGCAGTAAGCACCTTGGGAACCTGATAGAAGAGGAAGGGCTTCAGAATGGGAGCCACCAAACTAGGACTGTGTTGAGATTCTGTGGCAGGCATTAAAAAGAAAGAAAGAGAAAAAGGGAAACCATTGGGGTATTTAAATCTACATTAGTTTTCTCTAACATTTGTATGTCACCCAGCTACCGCAGCTAATCATTCAAATTGGAGGAAAAAATCATGTTTCCATGTTGCCTGTACTTAACAATTCCAAAATAGTAACAACTCATATTTTAGCTAGGCACTAACCAAGTTTATCATAAAACACTTTAATGCTTAACATAAAAAAAAACCCCTCAAGTTATTTACATGTCTGTGTTTATGAGCCCTAATCTGTCAAGGTTTAGAAATATAGGGTAATGATAATATTACTATTCTGAGATAACTGGTTTTTAAAATAATAAAAACAAAGCAGCTACTGAACACAAATTATATTGAACATTGTGGAAAGTGGCACTGTAATGGGAAGAAGACATCCAGTTTCTCCATGTAGCTGGGAGAATCTTTACTCTCCTTTGATTCTGGTATTTACTGATTAACTGTTTATTTTCCTTCTCAATGTTTTTTTTCCAGTAGGTGGTAACGATTATAGATGTTAGCCATGAACTATAAATAACTATAGGATTTAAACGTGATTTTTGTGGAGGGTGTTGCTCGTTCTGCAGTGTAACATATGCCATTATTTTTATAGGTTTTTCATTTATAAAAATAAGTTTTTTCATTTATAAAAGTAAGAAATTTTGCTTTCTTAGTATTTAGCATATGGGCTGAGTATTCGTTGTTTTTAAGCTTTACAAACCATCTAGTCTGCAGTGTCCATTAGCCATATATAGTGTCTATATAAATTTAAATACAAATTAAAATGAAATAATTAAAAAATTCAGTTGTCTTGCACTAGCCATATTTCAAGTGCTCAATAGCCACATATGTCTAGTGTCTACCATATTGGGCAGCACAGATTATAGAACTTTTTTGTCATTGCAGAACATGCTCTGGATCTAGTACAAATGATTTTCATTCAGATTTTTGACTGTTCTTACACTAAAGGTAGTATGAATCTTGCAGGAAAGCATAATAATTTTTAAGTGACTTATAAGAATAGAAATGGTGTAGTTTAATTATGAAAAATATAGAAAATATAGAGATGTAAAATGAGCAAAATAAAAAATTTCTGTATGGACGGAATATAGACTTTCTCTTTTTACCATTTGTTTTATATTCTAGTTGTTTTTCTCTACTTATGTGTACAAACACATACTTAACCCTGTATGGGGATGATTTTGCTTGTGCATGTCTAAAATTTAAGGGAAAAAAAAAAGGCAGGAATATAAAAGTAACCCTTTTAACAAGAAATATTTTTGCTTTATAGAAGTTTGCCTGAGCTTTGTTCTAAATCTAGACTAACTACATATCTTCTATGTTTAAAACTAGCCTTTTAATGAAACTCATTATTATAAAAATAGTTTTATGCTAGATTATTTTATGAGTTAATAGTATTGGAAAATTGCCCATTTATTTTCCTTTAAGTGCTTTTAAAAAATTGTTAGTATTTGCCTGTATCTAATATCACTGTTTACCTCAAACACTTCAAATAAATTCATGAAGTTTCACCATGAAGTGGTGACACAAGGTGCTTGGAGCCTTTATTCTGCCTTTTTGCTCATCTTCATTTTGTTTGATATTTGGCTCTGTCAGCATCATCTTTGACATTAGTTGGTAGCTTTAGGTACATTCTGGCTTTGTTGGAAATTATTATGAATCTGTTGATCGAGGCTGAGTGTGTCAGTGGGTGAATTGTCCATTCTGATTTTTACCTGGTGTT
Organism: Hippopotamus amphibius kiboko; assembly: GCF_030028045.1. Lineage (NCBI taxonomy): Eukaryota > Metazoa > Chordata > Mammalia > Artiodactyla > Hippopotamidae > Hippopotamus > Hippopotamus amphibius. The sequence goes on along the minus strand of NC_080203.1, from coordinate 96,821,839 downwards.
CTGTTTCATGACAGAGTGGTGTATCGTATTCACTTTCGATGTGTTCCTTTTTTTTTAATGGGAGATGGAAGATAGGTAATAGATGATCATGGTAGTAACATTGGTATTTGGTGATAAGAGGGAGTGTAGGATGTTGCCATCTTTTTGCTTAGATTATTAAAGAAAATTTCCTTGTGTTTTTATCTTGAATCCTTTTTCACCATGAAACTATATATGCTTGTAAATTTAGTGCTAATCAGTCATAAGAAATTATCAGAGAGGAGTAGCAAAAGTTTCTAAATATCTAAGAATTTAAAAAACAAAGAAAATAACCAGCTTTACTTACAATGCTGTTATTAGCTTTAAGAAGTCATTTTATTTAGTGTAAAATTAAGAATTGTCATACTGTAGCCCAATAATTTAATGAATTTCACTGATATTAAAAAGCACTGAAATAAATTATATTTTTGTACTCTTCACCATCTGCCAGAGGATAATATATAACTTAAATAAAGAGGATCTTGAAAATTTCATGCCTCCAAATTATAGTAATTTCTGAGATGTCAGTGTAGCATTCAGACTCTTTTAATTATAGGGAAGCAGAATGATAAGTTTTCAGTGATTGTGATTTGGTACATATGCACATTTAGATAGCTAAGAGTGGAATAAGAACTGAAGACAGTCCTTTTAATAAATGTTAGACTTTGAGGATGGTAGAATCATCCCAAAATTCGCCTTGTTTAGGATGGCTTCTCCAAACTTGATAAGTATTATGTACATGCTTTGGATAGGTAAAGATAGGTAAAAAAATGGAAACTGTTTTTTTGTGGGCACCAGACCTGAGAGTGTATTCAGACATTTGAGAAATCATACACATTTCTTTCTTCAGTGATTCCAGGACATAATAACACGTAACAACATTGTAGTGTAAATTGTTAGGAAAATTTTGACAAAATTATTGGGCTGCTTGAAACAATCCTGGAAGAGTTAGAGCTTTTTGTCTTAACATAAGTAGAAAATAGAGAAACAATTATTAAGTACCTATGGAGTGCTAAGTACTGTGGTAAACCCTTAGAGAAGTTTTCTAATTTTAATCCTTTAATCAGCCCTTTGAGTGTTACTGAAACTGAGAATCAGAGGCATAAGTTCCCCAGGATCTCCTGTAGCTAATGATGACTAAAATTTGTCAGACTCCAGAATTCTGTTCTTTCCATCTTTCATTTTTTTTTTCCTGCACTCTTCTTGATTACGAAAAACAAATGATATCCTTAAAATATTGTTATTTTTTTTTTTTTCTTCAGGGAACAAACAGTGAGAGTGAGTGCATGTGTATGTATTGGAGTGGGGGTAAAATTAGAAATAGAGTTAGAGTTGGTGAGTAGGACGTGTATCGTAAGAAGATAATTGAAAGACAGTTTATGGTTGTTTAAATGGGTAGAGGTTATGGTAAAAAGTAGCTCTTCAGTATAACTGGTAGTTATTACTCTGGAGATTCTGTAAATTCTCATGTAATTCAATAAAGTTCTTCCCATCTGTGGGAAAGTTGGTTATATTTATTTATCTCAACGTGGGCCACAGTAAAAATTTAGATTTACAGCTAATGAATAAAGTTATCAAAGTGCTCCTACGTTATCTTATTTGGCAAGTACTTCCATTTTATAGATAGGAAAAGCACTTATGCTATAACTAGTGGCTCTTTTAATAAACCTTTAGGTATTTTAGAAGAATGCAGCATTGGCTGTATCTGAGGTAGAAGTAAAATATATTGATTTCTTGGGTGATTGTATGGAGGATTATATGCATTATCACAGGAAGGAAATACATTTTAAGGTTTTGTCTCTTTCTTAAATGTTTGTATTTTTTATTTCTAGGCTGTTCGCTGCTACGAATCTCTAATCTTAAAAGCTGAAGGAAAAGTGGAGTCTGATTTCTTTTGTCAATTAGGTCACTTCAACCTCTTATTGGAAGATTATCCAAAAGGTAATTTTTTCCCCTTATTAACTACTGTTAGATTTATATATGTATTCAAAATAATTGTAATTGTACTGTATTGGAGGTATTACCAATTTTACTTCTAAGAAATAATAAGCTTATGGACATCCTAAACAATGAGAAAAGTGGAGTAAATGGAAATGGGCAAAGTTCACATGACTTGATGTAAATCAGCAATAAGTTGACCATTCAGCTTAACTGATAACTACCTACATGTGTACTACTGTTTTGTCCTGCCTTGTGAAAAATTCCTGCTTTTTAAAAGCTCGGCCATAGTAGAAAGTGAGCCATTGACGGACACTTTGGAAAAGTTACACAAACTCAGCATTTCTCTTCTTTATCCTTTAGCTTCCATTTTAGCTAGAAAATATTTGAGTGAAAGTCTGATCTATAGCCATGTTATTGTAAAGGTAAGTAGCATAGAGAGATGATCACACGTGAGCTTGAGCATTGGATAAAACATTTTTTTAATCATTTGAAATTTTTTTTCTATCAGAAATAAGCAAGTTAAATAATTGAAGGTAGTCCCACAAGATGTGTCCTTTTTATGGTACCAAGCTGCTGATCCAGGCTATTACTCATTTAGGATATTAAAAGCACCCCCCCCCCCCGCCCCCAATACCACACCCCTCGATACGAAAAGCAAAAGCATAGCAAAGAAAAACTGTATTCTTATAACCAATAGCATTTTAATCTTTTGATGATAGTAAACATTTTAATGTGGAGTGGATGGACTTGTGTTGTTTTCCACAGATGTATTTAGGTGGGCTGAACAGTTGGAAGATTGTTCACAGCTAGAGTGAAGGATTGTTGGTGTTTAATTTTGCCACTTTTATGTTAGGTCAAGTGAATACTTTCCTAATGAAAATGCAGTTTTACTTTGAGACAGGTATACTATGGGGTTTGAAGTTAGGCTTATTTCCCAGCTCATCTCTATGGTTCAGCTGTATTACTTTTAACAGATTATATAAAACATCCCTGAGCTTTTGTCTGTAATCTGTAAAATGAGGGGAGGACGTGGTAGCTGCTCAGGGATTTTGGGATTTCTATGTGAAAATGATTAGTACTTAGCAAAGTGACTTCAGGATAATAGGTATTAATAATTATTTAACAATCTATTAGATAGTTTAATTTTAATTAAAGCAGTAACTTATTTAAAGGAAACCATTATACAAAAGAAATAATAGAGTTCTGTGCAAACTAATTTTTCAATGCTGCACCTTTTACTTGGAGAGCACCCTAGTTTTAGAGCATATAAACAGAGACCCAGACTTGAAAATTAGGTTTGTATATGCAGCTGTCTGTCCTTATTGCTTAGTGATCATTAAAAAAAATATATGTGTGTGTGTGTGTATTAGCTTTTATATATATATTAGCTTATATATGTATTAGCTTTTATAACTTTATTAGTCTATGAATTAATCTACATTTTCCAATTATAAAATGTTTGGCTGTGAAGGTAGTGAAGAACCCAGGGATATTTGTTTTGGAGGTGTTTTTTTGGTTTTTTGGAAGGTGTAGTAGGGAGCGTGTGGCAACTAGACAGTGTTGGCAAACTAGCTGATAGGAGTAATCTAAAAAGATAGGAGAAGAGAAGGGTAACCTAAGGATTTAAGTCCTTGAAAAGATGTCCTCCTCGACCCATTTGCTGTTGTGTAGATGAACTGGCCATTGATAGGTAGGCAGTAGGTTGATTGTTTGTAATAGGAAGAAGAGGAAGGAGAGAATGGATGCAGAGGTGTACATTTGTATGCCAGTATATTTTAGTATTTCAAGCTGATGGCTTCTTATTTCCTAGCTGGGAGTTGTTTGAATTCATCCTTGAGGCTTTATTGACCACATTCCCGCTTACTAATTATTGAATTCTTTCTATCCATTCTCTTCACTGTCTTCCCAGAAATCCCATACGAGAGCCAGTCTCCAGTAGCCCTTTCCACACACCATCACCATCACCATCAATTTATGGAGACATTCGTTACCTTAGGCCACTTCCTGCTTCTATCTTTGAAACTAGTACAAGATGAGAACCTCTGGCTGCAGCCAAATAGATATTTATTTTTAGAAAACACATTATAAACCATAACTTACTGAGGAATAAACATAAACTATTCAGTGAACATGACATGTGAGTAAACTGCTCTGAGATGTATGTATGTATGTGGGGGATTTATTGGCCCTGTTTATTCTGAGGACAGTTCTTTAAATATTGTCCTGAGTCAACCAGTGTGTGAAATTTTCTGAGTTTGGGGTTCCTTTTGAAAAACTGCTTCTACTTTTGAAGTAGAAAAATGGTAGAACCTGTTTTGTGTACATTTTGGACTGTGGTTTTTTCTGCCCTTATTTCTTACTCTGATCTTATCTGCTTACTGTCTTATGTGAATTTCTAAAAATTTCTGATTGGTAGTTAGTATACTTTGGTAATCATTACTGTTAAAGATTTAGTCATTAAAAATTATCTTTTCTGTCATTTCAGAGGAATTTGAAGAAGAAGAAAAAAAGGCCTTATAAAACATTTTTTAGCCTTTCTGGTTGTATGAAGAATTTAAAAAATTTTCCTTCACTTGATTTGGTCATTTGGCTTCCACAAATTTATCCTGAAAAAGTAATTGGTTAGAGGATTGTGGGAAAATGGAGTCTGGAGGCTCATTGCACTTAGCCTAGTGTTGGTTGGATTCCTCTGGAGTGAGTTTAGCATACGAGATGTTTCGTACCTTTAGGATCAGCCCTATGGAAGGTGGAAAATGGAACCAGGATTGGACAGAGGGAAAAGTTAAGCTGTGACGGCCTTGGCCAATTCCATGGGGAGCCCCAGAGCTAGACCAAGGTGACCAGGCCTTTATACTCTATCCATTCCATGTTGGACATGGGAAGGAGTGTGACCTCAGGCAAGGTTGCCTTCCTCAGCTTAAGGCAAATCACTGCTAGAGGCTCTCTTGTAGGCAAGACTGCCAACAGTCCTTCCTTGAAGTGGAATTTGAGTGGTTCTTCACAGTGTCTACCATACTTCCTTTTCACGCCTACCCCCACAGCTAACCCGTCAACCTCAGCTGAACCAAACAGCTGATGGGTCTGTCAGACAAACTGCCTTATGCCATGGAAATGGTACTGTGATTTCTCTTCTTTGGGTTGAAGAACAACCTGAGAGACAGGGAACCCTGGGCTGAAGGACAAGTGTATATATTCTTGTGAATATATGTGATGGGTCTTAGGAGCAGTTTAATTAATAGAAATTATATGTAAATATTTTGAATATGTATGGAAAATTATAGGAGAGAATAGTCATTAAGTTGATTGCCTAGAAAATCAAGTAGTAAAGTACCTCAGAGTACATATCAAAATTATAAAAAGATAGAAATTATGAGGTAAGAGACTTGGGGTGCAGATAGTAAAAATTCCAAAAGTAAAAGAGTTAGTCAAAGGAGATATAATAATTAATCATTCCTGATATTAGTATGAAAACCTTGACACTTTTACAAATAGTTTCTTCATGGTTTATGGTGAGCTGGAAGTTTTCCCTGAAATTCCACCTGACGATAGATTTTTCTCCCTTTCCTCCTTCCTTCAAGTAATTGGTCATTTGTTGCTTTGTCTATCACTTCTGGGCAAAATAGGTTTTGGTTTTTTTGGTTCCTCAGTAATTATAAATGGCTAGGGCAAGTTACATGCCAAGAGTTGCTTATGTAGAGAAGTCTTAAGTCAGCATTGGTGAGATTTTTTTTTTTTTTTTTTTTTTGTATTTCTCTCTTTCTGTGTTTCTTGGATGGAATGACAACACTCCATCCTAGAATATGTGTAGTATAAGGGCATAAAGTGCATGTTTTCCAATAATAGATCTTGAGTTTGGCTTCTGCAAAAATGGCCTTTTTTTGATCCTTGCATAGTTCATCTCTTTATTGTTGTGGTTGTTGGAACTAAATGTTGTGATTCTTTTTAAGAATCTGCTCTTTGTTCAAAACTTCTTTCAGATAGTCATTGGGATAGTTTGCATAGTAATATGATACAAATTTACTTTGTGTTGAAATAGTAAAATGAAATGAAAATCCAGAATACTGACATAAAGTGGCATGTAATATAGAATGAATATGATGCATGTTTCTGAAAGCTGATATAGTTAAGGTGATCATTCATGTGTTTTCATTGCATAGTCATTATACCCTCTTTTTCTATATAACTTTATTTAAGTGTATTTACTGATATAAAAAAAATCACTAGTGCCCCCACTCCCTCTCATCACAATTTGGGAATAATTGATTTTGTTCAGTCTATTTATGGCCTAGAATTAGAAAATGCAATTGAGAAATAACCCAAGGGAAAAAAATAGTGACCATAACCCAGGTTGTCAGAAGTCCATATCCAGGCAACAAGAAAAGTTATAGTAGCTTCAAGAACTAGAGAGCTGGTGGTAGGACACATGGAAGGAATATAAATAAGACAGCTACTTGATGTTTCTTGTAGTAAACCAAATGTGCAATATTAAAGACCTCGAGGAGGGACTTCCCTGGTGGTTCAGTGCTTGAGACTCTGCCGTTCCGCTGCAGGGGGCACAGGTTCGATCCCTGGTCAGGGAGCTAAGATCCTGTATTCCGCATGGCCAGGGAGGGGGGTGGAGGGGAAGACCTCGAGGAGTATATTATTTTAATGATTACAAAGAAGTATTAAATCTAAATTTTCAGTAGATGCATTAATTTCACTTGAAAACCTCAGTGAAGATGCTGATAGAGGAGTAAAAGGATTCCAAATTTGTTTCTTTGCTTTTCCGACTTCCTCTCTGCTTGTTTCTGTAATCTTAGGAACAAAGGTCTGTTGTGTTGGATGCTATCCAGAAGGTTTTTCAAATGTTAATGTGTGTTAATGCTACATATAAGTGAAGATGTGTTTTAGGCAGTCATAGATTTGATAAGGCAGAAAGGTGCTAGAGAGCTAGGTCCATCAGTCGTTTATATACAGTGAAGGAATTAGTATAAGCTCTTTGAGATCTCATTCATCCCAGGGTATAAATACAACTTTTTAGTTTTGACTCAGATAAAAACAACAAAACAAAGATCTCTTGACCTAATAATAATCATCTTAGGCAGTCACAACTTGTTCTGGCCTAAAGATGACAGTCAGTGCAACTGACAGATTTATTGGTACTTCTTTCCTTCCCTTCCATACCCATAGACTCACCCACGAGCAGCTAACCTGCTGCCTGTAGTGTTACACATTGGGCTAGGGATGAAAAGAGAAATGCTGAGTTCTGCCTGCAGTTAGTGCATAGTCTAATATGAGTATATATTGAATTTTAAATCTTTTTTTTCCTTGCACTTCTGTTGCATCTTACTCTGAAGAAGACTCCCTTTTTCTGGCAAAGCTATCACTCTTAACCTACATTGTTGTTTCTTTTCATCCCTGCACTGTGTGGACTTGTCATCAGGCACACGCTCTTTTTCTTGTTTTGACACTCTTAACTCACAGCCATAATATTTCCATGTGTGTGAAAGCCTCTGTCATCTACTTCATCTTTATTTTGACCCTCTACTCCACCACTCTATTTCTCTAGATCTTTCTTTATTTAATTCCAAATGAATTATAATATGGCTTTGGGCTTCTCTTTTTATTCTTTATGTCTTACTCTTTTACTGACAAACCTTTTAGTCTGCTTGTGACCTGTAAGGAAATAACTTTAATTAAATGGCTTGATGTCACAGTCTCTTAGGAAGTGGTGAGGTCAGGATTAGAACTCAGATTTACCTAAAACTGCTTCTTTTCTTACTGTACCTTGTTGCCTTCCTGGTGGCCCTTATTTGGTAATGTTGACCATCTTGAACACAAGAAATATGCTCATTTTAACATTTACACAAATAATATGTTCATTGTTTAAACAAAAACATTAGAATACATAATAACCATAAAAGGTAAACAGCTTGAGAGCAGGAGCCCTGTCATGTGTTTTGTTCACATATGTATTTCACTTCATCTAGCTTGGTGCAGGTTACTTAATACTTAAATATTACGGGAATGCATTAATGACTCATTGATATTTTATCATATAGAGGCAAATCTCATTTATTTTTTCTTGGCCGCACCAAGTGACTTGTGGGATCTTAGTTCTCCGACCAGGGATTGAACCCATAAATCTTTAAAGGCTTTTCTATTACAATAAAATTTCAATATGTATTTAAAAATTGAATTAAACGCTGCAACTTCAACACAGTGTGTGTTAATCTCACTGTCTCAGAAACATGCTTTGTGACTTAAATTTCAATTCCCTGCATAGTATTCTATCATATAGGTAGAACAATTTCCTACTGGGCGTGTAGACTCTTTTTTTTTTTTTTTGCTATTAACATACTCACTAAATTCTCTGTCTTTGTAGCTAAATTTTTGCACAGATCCACCTTTATATTCTTAGAAGGGATACCTTTATGTGGTAGGTTTTTACTGAGTGAAAGTGTGTATACACACACACACACACACACACACACACACACACACACACAAATACACACTTTTGATGCATAGTGCTAAATTATGCTACAAAAAAGTTTTGCTAATTTATACTTATAGTACTAGTAGAATGATAAAACTGCCTATTTTCTTGACTTCTTTCCACTCCTGGATATTTTTCTTAATACTACTGAGTATTACTGTTATTATTATTTAATTTAATCATATATATATATATATATATATATATATATATATATATATATAAATGGTACAGCACAGTTATGAAGTTAAAGGGCAGGTGACTGTGTAGCAACCCCTCCCAGCTGTATAGGTGATTCTTTTTTTGTGTGTGTGTATGGCGCCGGGGGGCTGCATTGGGTCTTCGTTGCTGTGCACGGGCTTTCTCTAGCTGTGGCGAGTGGGGGCTACTCTTTGCTGCGGTGCGTGGGCTTCAGTAGTTGTGGCAAGAGGGCTCTAGAGCACAGGCTCAGTAGTTGTGGCGCTCAGACTTAGTTGCCCCGAGGAGTGTGGAATCTTCCTGGGCTCAAACCCCTGTCCCCTGCATTGGCAGGTGGTTTCTTAACCAGTGCGCCACCAGGGAAGTCCTCTATAATCTTTCAAAGTCATTATAATTTTCTCCCTTTTTTAAAAATCTAGAGACTTATATGGGCTTATTTAAAAACAAAATAAAACTCATAATTATGAAAAAAGTAATTCTGAGTCTGTCCATAAATAAAGTTGATTCCAAGGATTAAAAAGATCTGACCTTTGGAAAATGGTTGTTAGAGAGTTGAAATTAATATGTTTGAGCACACCATTCTTGGTTAAGTGGCAAAAGAAAACGACGGTCTTGCCTGAAGTATTGTTACAAAGATTTCCTAGTGGGATGAACATAGACTTCTTGAGCCAATAAATAACTCAGGGGTCACAAAGTGAAGATGAGGTGATTTAGGGAAGGAAAAGCCCGGTAGACACATGCTACAATCCCGAAATCATTTTAAGCATTATAAGGATGTCCAAATAAATGATTTCCCTCATTCTCTATTCAGGACTTTAGGAAAATCTAGTTACAGTAGAGTAGGGATTTATTTTCACGATAGGTAACTGACTTAAAAAGGATTTCACTGGAGAGACTCTGGTGATGGGTACTTGTAGAGTTTTAATGATTTATTTGAATTAGGAAACATGTTAAATATGTTAAGGTCTTTCCTAAAATAGGATCCTAGGCCTAATGGAGTAAAATTTAATTGTTGAGAAATGTGTAAGTGAATGGAAAGGTAACAAATGCTCATCGAAGAAGTGTCTCATTTACAAATCTGTGCTTGAAATTTGGAGCATTTACTTTTGTGACTTTGAATTTGAAAGCTTGTATTTATTTCTCAGTTCATCATATTGTATCAATGCCGTGTTTCTCCCAATTGATAATCACATAGGCTTCTTGTACCTCAGTTTCAGTTACTGTGGAGGACATCATACTGTCTTTTTAAGGGCTTTTCAAATTCTAAAATGGGAATTTTATGAAGTCATGCAGTGTATTGTTATTCAGATTACTGGAAACATAACCCTTTAAGTTTGTTGAAATTCCCATTAAAAGAGCAGTTCAGGTTTGGTATGGTGACTGAACACAATTGTTAAGGGACCCTGGCTTCTCCTGGTTAGAATGTCTTTAGGCACAAATATCAAAGACATGATTCTAGCTTAAACAATAAGGAGGGCTTCCTAGGTGGCGCAGTGGTTAAGAATCCGCCTGCCAGTGCAGAGGTCACGGGTTCGATCCCAGCTCCAGGAAGATCCCACATGCCACGGAGCAACTAAGCCCGTGTGCCAAAAAAATAAATAAATAAATAAAATAAAAATACAAGTTTAAAAAAAAAAAAACAATAAGGAGATTTATTCCCTCACATAATTGGAAGTTCATAGGTGAGTTGTGTACTAGATATAGTTTGAAGTCTAGAAGTATCCAGGTACTTTCCATCTTTTTCTGCTATCTTCTATGGGCTTCGTCTTAAGAATAGTTCCCCTTTGTAGTGGCAGTTGGTGGTATATGCTTCTTTGTTCACATCAGGCTATAGAGAGAAAACACCTTTTCCATGACTGTCCTCCATAAATCAGTCAAAACTTGTTTGACTATTCTGTTCTGTCTAGCTTGATAAGTTGGTTTGCTTTTCTTTTTAGAAAACCATTAATCAGTGATCTGTATGAGCTAGCTACACTCATGTATGGAGAACTAGAAAACAGAAGATGGCTTGAAATCAACTGTTCCTCAAAACTGGAAAAATTACAGTCTAAACGGCCTTCCAGTAATAGGTTGGTTGGCATCATCTTTGCAGAAAAGATGAATGTTATTCAAATAAGTTACTTGTTCAGATATGTGATAATGCTTTGCGGTGATGCTTCTCTAATTTGAACATATTCAGGAAGTTCTCTATATGGTATTCATTTTGGCTGCTTACTGATAAACAGTACGAAAACATACCTGGAGTTTTAGATAATGTTAATTTTCATCCTCCCCATTTTTTTCAGTGTAAAATTTTATTACACTTGTTGAAAATCTTACGTGAAAATATAAGTTACTCTTTTTAAAAATTGAGGTATAGTTGATAATATAACTATAAGTTTTAGGTGTATAACATAATGATTTGATATTTACATATATTGTGGAATGATCATAGTAAGTTTAGTTAACCTCTGTCACCATACTCAGTTACAGTTTTTTTTCTTGTGATGAGAACTTTTAAGATTTACTCTTAGCAGTTTTCAAATATGCGATACATTATTATTAATTATAGTGATCATGTGTAAATTACATACCCATGACTTATTACTGCTCATGAGTTTTTAAAAAAAGGCTCTACCAATTCTAAAGTGCATGTGTAACCTTTACTTTATCTCCTCCTCCTCACTCTTTTTGGATTGATAGAAGCTACAGTTGACTGTTCAGTGACACGGGTTTGAGCCGCACAAGTCCACTCAGATGTGGGATTTTTTCAATACACATACGTACTACTATGTTTATGATCCGTGAGTGTGGAATCCATGTACACGCATGGCCAACTATGGGATCTGATCACAGTAGATTTTGGTATCTGCGGCAGGTGCTGAACCAATCCACTGCAGATACTGAGGGATGACTGTAATTATTTCCAGAGCCTGTTATACCTTGAGATGGATTTAGGGGTATGGGATGCCCTATTTTGGAATTGAGTTGGAGTTTGGAGTAAGGTTAATTGTGGGCTGGGTTTTTTGTTGATTGTATGAGAGGAAGCAGCACAAAAGGAATACAGTTGACCCTTGAATAACAGGGGTTTGAACTTCGCAGGTCCACTTACACATGGAATTTTTTCAATAGTAAATACTACAGTGCTGCATGATCTGTGGTTGGTTGAATCAAGGATACAGAACTTCAGATACAGAGGGCTGACTATAAGTTATACGTAGCTTTTCTACTGTGTGGAGGTCAGTGCCCCTTGCCCCTGTGTTGTTCAGGAGTCAACTATAGTTCCTTTGCTCTTTGAGGTAGTTGAGCTCTTAGTCATTTTTGAAAGTGAGATTCCCTGTTAGAACAAATGAGCCATCACATTCTGGAGTATTAATCTACTTATCACATTTGGTCTCTGAGGGAGGTGAAGTTGATTCAAGAGGTTGCCTAGATTCTGTTCAAGTACAGGTCTGAAATGTGACCATGGTTTTACTTCCTTGAACTCCTATATGTTTGACATTTGTTACCATGTCTAGCTATGAGTAGGGACGCTCCAGAGTTTAAATTGTCTGGTTGTAAATATCACTATCTGTTGGGAGGTGGGTATGGTGGGAATTTTGTTGTATTGTTTCTTAAAACTTGTAGTAATTGATTTTGAAATGGGGCATAATTGTGACTCATGTTTATTTTCCCTCTTTCAGCATTATCTGCATACCAGAGGTACTACAGTTTACAATCTGACTACTGGAAGGTTAGTGTACATTTGCATGCCCCTTCCCATCCCCTCTTCCTCGCTTCCCCTCCCCCTTTTCCCTCCCCTCCCCTCCTCTTCCCTTCCCTTCCCTGTCAGATTACTGCTGTTTATACTCAAAACGAATTGTGCTCTTGCTTTTTTTATTTGTTTTGTTAATTGAAAATATGACTTCTAGGCAAAAGGGATTGGAAAAGGAAAAAAATGAGTGTTCTTTTGTGCTGTCTTGTATGATCACATTGTATTTTGTTAAAAGAATTAGATTATTCTGACAATTTATTGGCCAAAGATGATCCAAAGTGTGAGAGTTAAAGCCAGCAAAACCAAATGGCAACAAAATGATTCTTCAGTTTTCTTTCAGTATTCAGGTACCTAGGAATAAAAGAAGTCTGAAGATGGGTGTATCAGGCTGAAAAGGGAAGGCATAAGTGAAAATCTTTATTGCTATAGTTTGTCTATAATTGGAGCTCTGAGGACAGCTGAACCTAACCATTTTTTAAAAGACCAATACCGAAATGAAGAACTGTGCACATCAGTAAATCACCTATTTTCTTATTTTAAGCAGTGCTTAAAGTTACCTGGACAGGTTAATCTTTCACATCATGTTTACTTTGAAGTATAAGTTCACTGACCCAGTGGGGTTTCTTTATCTAAATTGCCAAATTTCAGGTTTTTAAGGTGGATTTTATTTTTTCTGTTGCCTAATTTATCTTTCTTTTGATATGTAGAAGTTTTAACAGTATATTTTGATAATTTTAAAACGTATTGAAAATATCTTTTCTAGTCTATGGCTTATCTTTTTTTCTTTTTAAAGCTTATTGAAATATAATTAAATACCATAAAATTCAACTTCTTTAACTATGCGATTCAGTGACTTTTAGTAAATTTCCAGAGTTGTGCAGCCATAACCAAAATCTTAGATTTAGGACATGTTTATCTCACCATAATGAAACCTCATGTCCAACCCCTGGCAAGTACTAATCTACTTTCTGTCTCTATGTATTTGTATTTTCTGGGCATTTCATATAAATGGAATCATGTACTATGAAGTCTTTTGTGACTGACTTCTTTCACTAAGCATATAAGCATATATTTTTATAGTTGATCCATATGTAGCATGTATTAATACTTTATTTCTTTTTATTATCTAATATTCCATTGTGTGGATATACCACATTTTATTTATCCATTCATCAGTTGATGAGCATTTTAGCTGTCTCCATTTTTTGTCTGTTGTGAATAATGCTCCTGTGAACATCTGTATACAAGTTTTTGTGTGGACCTGTAGTTTCAGTTCTCTTCGGTAAATAACCAGGGGTGGAATTGCCAGGTTGTAATGTAAATCTATGTTTACCATTTTGAGAAACTGCCAAAATTGTTTTCCAGAGTGGCTGTAACATATTCTAACCAGCAGTGTATGAGGGTTCCAGTTTCTCTGTATTGTCATCAGCACTAGTAATTGTCCAGCTTTTGAGTGTAGCCCTGTTAGTGGATATGAAATAGCATCTTATTATAGTTTTTATTTGCATTTTCCTAATGACTGATGTTGAACATTGTTTAATGACCACATTATTTAGCTATTTGTATATATTCTTTGGTGAAATGCTTATTTAAAACCTTTGCTGATTTTTAATTTTTTTTTTTTTTAATTAGTGTGTTGAGACTTCCCTGGTAGTCGAGTGGTTAAGACTCTGCGCTTCCAAAGCAGGGGGTGTGGGTTTGATCCCTGGTCAGGGAACTAAGATCCCACATGCCATGTGGCGTAGCCAAAAACTTAAAAAAAAAAAAAAAAAAAAAATTTAGTGTGTTGTAAGAGTTCTTTATACATTCTGAATATAACTCCTTATCAGATACATAATTTGCAAATATTTTCTCAACATCTGTGGCTTGTATTTTAATTTTCTTCATAGTATAGTTTGAAGTGCAACAATTTAAAATTTTGATGACATCAAATTTCTGAACTGTTTCTTTGCTTGTGCTTTTGTAGGTAAGAAATCTTTGCCTAGTCCAATGTCATAGTGATTTCTTCCATTGTTTTTTCAATCAGTTGCTTCAGTTACAGATAGTACTGCAGTAAATAGTAAAAGTGTCTTTTTGTATTTTTGCTAGTGGTTCTTTGGTATAGATTCCTTTATATGTGGGATTGCTGGGTCTGAGGGCAAGTGTGAACCACTCGTTTGGGAGCTTGTTTCCCCTTGGTCTTAACCAAGAAAGTTTCTGTCGGCAGGCTTTTTGTGAAATCTGATAGGTGAGAAATGGTGTCTTATCGTTGCTTTAACTTGCATTTTGCTAATTGAATTTTTAATTGAAGTTTAAAGACTGTTTGTATTTCCTTTTCTTTGAAGTATCTGTTCATTTCTCTTCAGTTGGGCCATCGTTTTCTTTCTCTGTTTTATATATAGCCATACTTTATGTATGATGTACGCGGGTGAGTCAAAAATTATCCGCACTCTGGCTGTAGAATTTACAGACGTTTTAATATAACTGGAGTGTGGAAAATTTTTCACTCACCCTCATATATGTATCTTTTATCTGTGATTTTTTATTTTAATTTGCTTTTGTGTGTTTTGCCCATGCAGAAGTTATTTCTGTCTTGTCAGATTTATCAGTCTTTTTCTAAATTGCATTTGCATTTTGAATCATAGGATATTTTTTTTTCTCACTCCCAGGTGTTAGAGAAATTCATCCACATTTTCTTTTAGTACTTGAATTGGTTTTATTTTTTAATTTAAATCTTGATCCATTTGGGAATTATCCCTGATTTATAGTGTGAGGAACATCTAAGTTTATTCTTTTCCTATAGCTAATTATCCCAACACAATATATTGTTAAAAAATTCATCTTTTCCCTACTAATTTGAGATATTGCCTTAGTTGTATGCTAAATTTTCATATGCAATTTTGTCTGTTTATGGTTTCTCTGGTCTATTTCATTAGTCTGTTCATGCATTGGTACTGTACTGTTTTACTTATAGAGGTTTTTGCAATAAGTTTACACTACACATACAGTATGTATATGGTAGTGCAACAGCACCCTTTCCCCACTGTTCTTGTTTTTAGGGTTTCCCTGGCTGTCCTTTCTTTGTTGCTTGTTTTTCCAAATAAACTAATTAACTCCACAAAAACAGCTGATGATTTTTCTCTCCTGCTTTTTTGAGATATCATTTACATTATTTTAAGTGTTCAAATTTGCTGCGTTTTGGCCATTTATATGGGATTGTGTAATCATCACCACAATTAAGATATAGAATGTTTCTGTCACTCAAAGTGTTCGCTTGTGCTGATTACAGTTGATTCCCATTCTTGACCCCTGGTTCCAGGCAACCGGTTACTTGGTTATATGCTTTCTGTGTCTCTAATTTTGTGATTTCTAGAATGTCACACACCTGGATTCAAATAGCACGTATTTTTTTGCTTTAATTTAGCACACTGATTTTGAGATTCATCCATGTTCTTGTGTGTGTCAGTGTTGTGTTTCTTTTCATCGTTATGCAGTATTTCATAGAATGATTATACCATAATTAATTTTCCCATTTATTAGTTGATAGACATTAGGGTTGAGTCCGGCTTTTGATAAACATGAATGAAGTGCTGTGAACATTGTTTTTGTGTAAACGTAGGTTTCCATTTCTCTTGGTATGTATACTGAGGATTTGGAAATGCTGGGTCACATTGCAGTTGTAGAGTTAACTACCAAACTTTTTTGAAGTGGCTGTACCATTTCACATTCTTACTAGCAGTATATGAGATTCTCAGTTGTTCTGCATCTTGGATAGCACTCTGTATTGTCGACCTTTTTAACTTTAGCCATTCTAATGAGTAAGTAGTGGTTTTTCATTTCCGTTTTATCTGCATTTCCCTAATGATAGTGATGTTGAGCATCTTGTATGTACTATTGGCCTTTCGTGTACCTTGTTTTGTTTTTACCTGTTCACATCTTTTGCTGATTTTTAACTTCTTTTTTTGTATTATTAGTTGAGTTGCATGGGCTCTTTGCATATTCTGAATAAAAGCCCTTTGTCAGATATGTTTTGGAAATACTTTTTCACAATCTGTGGCTTGCCTTTTTGTTTTCTTAATTGTACCTTTTTATGAGCAAATATCTATAATTTTGATGAAGTCCATTTAATAATTTTTTTTCCTTTTATAGCTTGTTACTTTTGTGTTCTGCTGAAAACTCTTTGTCTACCTGAAGATCACAAAGATTTCCTCAGCTTTTTTCCCTAGGAGTTCTGTAATCACATTTCTTATATTTTGGTTTATGATACATTTAAAGCTATTCTTGATGTGAGATGAGCATCAGTGTCTTCCCCCAGTCCCGCCAACAGATACCCAGTTGTTTTCAGCATCATTTGTTGGAAAGACTATCCTTTCAAAATTGATTTACTGTTTCCTCTTTGATAATATCAATCTGTTGACCAGTTTTGTGTCTATTGCTAGATCCTCTGTTACGTTCCTGTTTGTCCTATATGCCTACTTTAAAGCCAATATAATACTGTTTTGTTACTGTAGTCTTGAAATCAAGCAGCGTAAGTTTTCTGTGTTCTTTTTCAGAATTTTTTTTTTTTTCTTCCCTAGGTCTTTTGCTTTCTATATAAAGTTTAGAAGCAGCTTGCCAATTTCTCCTTCTAGGATTTTGATTGGGACTGCATTGTATGCATAGACCAATTTGGGGAGAATCTCTCTTTTTGAAAATAATGCATTTGCATCTCACGATTTATTTAGGTCTTCTTTAATTTTCCTCAGCATTGTTTTATAGTTTCCATCTCACATTTTTTGTTAAGTTTATTTTACTTTTTGATACTATAGTAATTGGAATCACTGTAAAATTTTGTTTCCAGTTGATTGTTGCTATTGCATAGGAGCACAATAGATTATTGTACATTTACCTAGCATCCTGCTATCTTGATAAATTAGTTCTAGTAGCTTTGCTCTAGATTTCGGAGGATTTTCTATGTACATAATCATGCTGCCTACAGATAAAGACAGTTTTACTTTTTCTGTTCTAATCTGTGGATACTACTGTGGATCTTTTTCTTACCTTGTTGGATTGGCAGAGACCTCCATTATATATATATTTTTGTTTTAATTATTAATTAGTTAATGTATTTTTGGCTTGTATTGGGTCCTTGTTGCTGTGCGCAGGCTTCCACTAGTTGCCACTAGCGGGGGCTACTCTTCGTTGGGGGTGCTTGGGCTTCTCATTGTGGTGGCTTCTCTTGTTGCAGAGCACGGCTCTAGGTGTGTGGGCTTTAGTAGTTGTGGCTCGCGGGCTCTAGATCACAGGCTCAGTAGTTGTGGCGCACAGGCTTAGTTGCTCTGCGGCATGTGGGGTCTTCTCGGCCCAGGGATCAAACCTGTTTCCCCTGCATTGGCAGGCAGATTCTTAACCACTACACCACCAGGGAAGTCCCTCCAGTATAGTGTTGAATAGAAGGGAACATCCTTGTGTTGTTCCTGATCTTTGGGAGAAAACATTCAGTTTTCACCATTGAAAATGGTGTTAGCTATAGAGTTTTCGTAGATTTAGATTGAAGAAGTTTTCTTCTGTTACTAGTTTTGATTTGAGATTTCTCTTTTCTTTTCTGTTTTCATTTATAATGAATAGGTATGGAACTTGTCAAATAATTATTCTTCCTCTGTTGAGAGTCTGTGGATTTTCTTTTTTAAGATGTTATATGGTTAGTTACATTGCTTGATTTTTCTTTTCTTTTTTTCCTGGGATAAACCCGTTAGATGTATTATCCTTTTTATATGTTGTTGGCTTCATTGTAGTAATAGTTTGTTAAGGACTTTTGTATCTTTGTTCATAAGTGATGTTACTCTGTAATTTTCTTCTTAGGACTTTTGTCTGATTTTTTTCCATCATGATAATTCTAGCCTCATAAAAAGAGTTGGCAGCTTTCTCTCCACTTCTATGAATGTATGTGTAGGGTTGGTATTATTTCTTTCTTAAATGTTGAATAGAATTTATTGGTAAAGTCAGCTGGGCCTAGAGTTTTCTTTCTGAAGAGTTTTAAACTACAGTTTGAATTACTTTAATATATATAGGGCTATTCAGGCCTTCTGCTTCTTGGTTGTTTTGTCTTTCGGGGAGTTTGTCTATTTCATATAATTTTGAACTTACTATTCTTTCTATCATAACCCTAATTTTCTTTAAATAACTGTAAAATCTATATACCTTCTTTCATTCCTGATATTGGTAATTTGATCTTCTCTATTTTTCTTGATCAGCCTGACTAGAGGGATAATCAGTTTTATTTATCTTTGCAAAGAATCAAATTTTTGTTTCATAGTTTTTTCTTCAATATTGTTTTTCTGTTTTATATTTCATCTAATCCCTATTTCATTGATTCCTGATTGTCATTATTATTTGCTTCTGCTTACTTTGTGTTTAATTTTCTTATTTCCTAAGATGGTAGCTTAGATCATTGATTTTCTACCTTTTTTCCTCTAATATAAGCATTTAAAAGTATGTATTTTTGTTAGTATTGCTATAGCTGTATCTCGCAAGTTTTATATTTTTAATTTTCATTATCATTCATTTGAAAACGTTTTCTACTTTCACTTGTACTTTCTTACCCTTGATTATTTAGATACATATTGTATAATTTCAAAGGACTTGGGTTATTTTAAATATCTCATAGTTAATTGATTTCTGTTTCATTTATACAACATACTGTATGATTTCATTCTTTCAAAATGTATTGAAACTTCTTTATTGGGTCAACACCGAAAAACAAGCACATGGTTTGCATTTGTTGGTTGTATTGTGGTATAAATAATAGGTAAAAGTAGTTGAAAGTGTTTTTCTTAATTTTTTTTGTCTTTGTCATTTGCTAACACGTTATTTCTTCCTATGATGGTAAAATTCTCTTTCTTAATTTTGCTTTGTTCTTTAATATATTTTGAAACTCTCTTATTAGGAACACACATATTTGTGATTGTTATTTTATCTGATGAATTTACTCTTTTGTCATAAAGAAATATTGTTTTTTTACCTCTAGCAATTCTTTTTGTTTTGACATGTGTTTTATCTGATATTAATTTAACCATTCCTTTCTTCTTAGGCTTGTTATTTCTGTAAGATATCCTTTTCTTTTCAACCTTTTGGCATCTTTATATTTATAATACTTTTATATAGGTAGCTTTTAAATAAGTCTTGCTTTTTTATCTGTTCTGAAAATCTCTGTTTTTTACTTGTACTGTTTAGCCACTGGCAGGTAATGAAATCATTGATATGGTTGGGTTTGTGTCTTTCATTTGATTTTTTCCTTTTATGTTTATTCCTTTAGTTTCTTGGTCTTATGTTCTCCTTACCACCACTCCTCCCCCCACCCCTTTATATTTCAATCTATTTTATAATTTTACATTACTTTTCCTATTGGCCTTTTCACCTGTTCTTTTCACCTGTTCCTTTCATTATTTGTTCAGTGATGATTCTAGGGATTATAGTATAAATCTTTAATTTTTCACAGTCAAGTCTCAGTTAATATTAAACCAATTCATGTAAAATGTATAAAGTTTGCAATTATATAGGTCCACATCTTACCCACCCTTGTCCTTTATGTAATAGCTATTACATGTATTAGATCTACAAGATGATGTTATTTTGCTTTGAACAGGCCGATATATTGCAGTGTAATAGTAACTTTATTTACCCATATTGTTAACATTTCTGATGCTCTTCATTACTTTCTATGAATTGTTACCATGTACTGTCATTTTCTTTTAGGCCAAAGAACTTTAGCATTTCTTCTGGTAAAGGTCTGGTGGAGATGAATTTCTTTTATCTGAAAATATTTTTTGGCTTAATTTTAAAGGGCATTTTTCCTTGATAGAGAATTATGGGTTGGTTTGCTTTTTAAAAAAGTTATTATAAAATATTGGCTTGTAGCTTATATTCCCTTGTAGCTTATTTATTTTATACATAGTAGTTTGAACCTCTTAATCCCCTATCCCTATCTTGCCCCACTCTCGTTCATTCTCCCCACTGATAACCACCAGTTTATTCTTTGTATTTTTTGTGAGTTTGTGTCTGTTTTTTTATGTTCATTTGTTTGGTTTTTTTATTTAGATTCCACATATGAGTGATAACATACAATATTTGTCTTTCTCTGACTTATTTCACTAAGCACAATACCCTCCAGGTCCATCCATGTTGATACATGTTTATTCCATTGTATATATATACCACATCTTCTTTATCCATTTGTCTGTTGATGGACACTTAGGTTGCTTTCGTATCTTGGCTATTGCAAATAATGCTGCCATGAACACTGGGGTGGATGTATCTTTTCAAATTAATGTTTTCGTTTTCTTCAGGTATATACCCAGGAGTGGGATTGCAAATGTTCATATCATTTGCAAAATGATAGTTTTATTTTTAGTTTTTTTGAGGAACCTCCATACTGTTCCTCACACTGGCTGCACCAATTTACATTCCCACCAGTGGTGTGCAAGGGATCCTTTTTCTCCATATCCTTGCCAACATGTTCTTTTTGGTGATAACCATTCTGACGGGTATGAGGTGGCTTTGATTTGCATTTCTCTGATGATTAGCAATGTCCAGTATCTTTTCATGTGCCTGTTGGCCATCTGTATGTCTTCTTTGGAAAAATGTGTATTAGGGTCTTCTGCCCATTTTAAAATCAGATTTTTTTTTTTTTTGATATTTAGTTGTATGAGCTGTTTATATAGTTTGGATATTAACCCCTTGTTGTTCATATCATTTGCAAATATTTCCTCCCATTTAGTGGATTGTCCTTTTTGTTTTGTTGATGGTTTCCTTTGCTGTGCAAAAGCTTTTAAGTTTAATTAGGTCTCACTTATTCATTTTTGTTTTTGTTTCCTTTGCCTTAGGAAACGTATCCAAAAAAATATTGCCATGATTTGTCACAGTGTTCTGCCTGTGTTTTCTTCTAAGAGTTTTATGGTTTACAGTCTGACATTTAGGTTTTAAGTCTATTTTGGGTTTATTTTTGTATATATGGTGTGAGAAAATGTCCTGACTTCATTGTTTTACATGTAGCTGTCCAGTTTTCCCAGCACCACTCATTGAAGACACTGTCTTCCCTATTGTGTATTCTTGCTTCCTTTGTGTTTGTTTTTGAAGTATAATTGACCTACAACGCTGTTAGTTACTCTTCTACAACACAGTGATTCGATATTTCTGTATGTTTCAAAATGATAACCATAAGTCTATTTTTTTTAAAGTGAAATTTTGCTCTCTTCTTGCTTCCATATTTCCTGATGAGAAATCAGTTCTTAGTTGAACTCCGTCACCCTGCATGTAATTTATTGTTTACTCCTTTCAAGATTTGCTTTTTGTTTTTGGCTTCCTATAGTTTGACCATGATACACCTCTTCATGGTCATCTTCATATTTATCCCGTTTGAGCATCTTGAATCTGCATTAAATTTGGGAAGTTCTTGTCATTATTAAATAATTTTTTTGCTTATTTTCTTTTTACTTTGTCATCTTTACTTAATTATTAGTTCAGTCCATTGAATTTGATTTCAGTAGTACAGTTTTCAGATTTAGGTTTTCCATTGGGTTCTTTTTTTAAATTATTTTTCTGTTGAGATTTCCCATCTTTTCATTATTCATGGGCATATTTTATTTTAGTTTGTTGATGATAATTAAGATAGCCACTGTGATATTTACCTTGTCTGCCATTTCTAGCGTCTTTGTCATTTTGGGTTTGGTCTCAGTTGATTTTCTTTTTTCTTGAGAATATGTTCTGTTTTCTTGGATCTTTGTCATTTCGTGTTAGGTACTGGACATTATGAAAATTATGCTAACTCTTGATTCTGTTATTTCTAGTGAGTGGTTCTTTCTCTTTTATTAGGCAGTTATCTTTATTGGACTTGAACTGCAAACTTGGATTCCTCAGGTGGCAGCTTAAGTATCAATTTAAATCTTTTGTCTTTAACTTAAGTGTCTTGAGTCTATAGTGTACATATAGGAGTCAGACAGACATGTGGATAAACAGAATTTAATTGGGTTCCCTTCTCTGACTCTTTCCTTTCTGAGGTTGTGATTTCTTCTCGTTTCCGTCTTCTGGTTTTTTCCCTATCAGGAAGACTGTGCTTTTTCTACCAGTGACCCACTGCCCTGTGTGCTATGCCTAGCACAATTTAATAGCCGTGAGAATGGGAATTCACTCCCTACAACTTTTCTCCTCTGAACGTGACCTTCTATATTATCTTTCTATTGCTGCTTTAGGAAATTACCACAAATTTGGTGGCCAAAACAACACAAACTTAATTATCTTACAGTTTTGGAAGTCAGAGTCCAAAACAAGTTTTATGGGGTTAAAATCAAGTTGTCAGTAGGGCTGATTCCTTCTGGAGGCTGTACTGGAGAATCTGTTAACTTGCCTTTTCCAGCTTCTAGAGGTCACCTACATTCCTTTGCCTCATGGACCCATATCACATCATCTTTTGTCCCCGCGTTGTCTTCTTTGGCCTTTTACTTTCTTGCCTCCCGGTTTGTTAGGACCCTTGTGCTTAGATCAGACTTACCTGGATAATTCAGGATAAGCTCCCCATCTCATGATCCTTAATTTAATCACAATTGCAAAGTATCTTTTGCCTTGTAAGGTAAATACTCAGTTTCAGAGATTAGGATATGGACCTCTTTGGGGGCTATTGTTTAGCCTACCATATCTTCCCATCAGAATCTGCCTGTTTCTGTTTACTTTTGAGTGCCTTTAGCTAGCTGCTTTTTATGTATTATAAACTATATAAACCAGAGTTTATATTTTTTTAAAATTATAGTTATTTTATAATTCTTATCTGCAGGAGGGTCTTCTGCAGTACAGTGGAAGCAATAGTCTGATAACATTGAATTGCGTGTGCTTGAACTTCATGAAAATGTGATCATTTTTTGAAGCATGTTTTTAAAAACCGTCTTCACTCAGTATTATATTTGTTAAATTCATTTGCTAGATTCATCTCTGTAGTTGTATATTGCAGTAGTTTTATTTTCATTGCTGTATGATATTTCATTATGTGAGTATGTCACAATTTATTCCTTTTATTGTTGAAGGACATGTAGTTTTTAATTAATTTTGGCTATTACCGATCTTAACTTGGAGAGTTTTTGATGCCCTGATAGTTGTTTGATGCCTGAAAACAGACCTAAAACAATGTTTCATCCAGCTTTTCTACTTAGAGATACTTGGGAAAAAGTGGAGATTTAAGTCTGAAACAAAGTTAGTCTACCATTGCTAGAAGTGGAACTCATCTCTGATCTTATACTAAGGAAAACTTATTACAAAATTTATTATTAAAAAACTTATTATAGACATTTCTAATAAAGAAGGAACATAAATTCATTATGGAATACCTAATACATGAAATAACAATTATCCATCAGAATAATTTACCATCAGTAATTCCTTGTACAGAATTCTTAACTGGTAATTTGAGATCTTCCCAGATGTCAAAAGCTGACATCCCAAATACCAAGAACACAAACTTGAGTTTACTGGATACCATGGTAAGGGAAAATACCACCTTTGCAAAAGCTTTGTTGGCATCTCATGAGGGGAAGGTAAGGTCAGAATTGATTGAGCATTGAAACTTTGTTTTAAGGCAGGTCTTTCAACTTGGGAGCTTGATTAGGTAAGAATCTCCATATAACAGTCCAGAAATGATAGCTATAGCAAGGCAAGGAATTTGAGGTAAGGAATTCAAAGACTCTTGGACCACAAACTATTGCTGATATTTTTCATTGAAGAGTTGGCCATCCTTGTAATACCAGACAAACCATGTGCATGGGCAAAGGACATGGAAAAGCAAAGTAAAGCGAATGAAGACAGAGGACTAGTGAAGTCATCTTAACATAGACAGGTATGGTTTAGGTTCTCAGGCCCAGGCTGAGTATGGATTTATTTATGTTTTGCTTTCCAAGCTTCATTAAGTAATGTAGCAGTACTATTTTTGATCCAGTGAGTATTTACCCAGTGAACATAGCTGGTGGTGATCAGAGTTCACATTCATGACTCAATGATTTTTAGGTTTAGCTTTTTATTTTATTTTCATAGTTTTGTCCAATCTTTGTGATTTATGCCCACGATGTATTATATATAAATTGAAGAATATAATATAGAATTTATTTATTTGAAATATGACTGAGATAGTTATCTCCCAAGTTTTAGTTGCACTTGTCTCTTCAAACATATCCTCTACAAATAGATCTTAAAAACATAGATTCCCCATACTACTAGTCCTCAGTTCTTCACCTGAAATTCTTGCATCCAGAATTATGTAGAGTTGAAAACATTGTGTTTTCTTTTTTTTGAATTTCAGAAAGATAATGATTCATTACTGTATTACATAATAAACCCTGTGGCGTCTGGGGTAGACTCCTTCAAACAACATATTTACATCTCTATAGTGATAGTATGAATAGTTAGTTACGTTAAGTGGGTAGGTAAATAAAGACTTCTGTCAGTTTAAGTCAGGGTTTTCCTACCCGAAGAATGTTGGTGGCTAATTTTATGATAAACTTTAGTTTTAGTTAGAGCTTTTTGGAATCAGAATGGACAGTTAAGAATTATTGGTCTATAATCCATAATTAAATTTTAATCTTTGTTTAACATTTCAAAACTAAATAATGTTTTTTTATGTAAGTAAAATGTTTATTTCTTGGGAGATTATACTTTTTCTTACCTAGTTCAGTACAAATGACCTTTTTGAAATGATGAAAATTTGCCAGTCCTCTCATGGCTATTATATCATGCCATTATATCTTGACTGTTGATGATAGTAATAAACACCTTTCTAATACTAGCTAATAATAAATAAAAACTTACTTAACAGTTTGTTCTACATACCATGTAGAAACGGCAAAATAATTGACAAGCAGTGTAGGGGAGGAAAATTTTTCCTCTGACCTCTTAGGTTTGTAGCTAGGGCCTGTGAATTATACTTAAAACAGATTAACAGGAGGATAAATACAGTTTGTTTACACATGCAGTGCATATTCATTCAGTAGAACTCAGTGATGAGTGACTCAAAGGGGTGGTTAGAATTTGGGGCTGTATAACAATTTAGTAGGTGATGAGAAGAGGGAGAAAGGGCACTTAAGGGAAAACAAATGACTTTTTGGAAAGATAAGTAGGCCCTTAATAGAATAGATGGGAGTGATGGTGTCTTATGACAGTGTCTGTTAGAATTTCTACTGGGAGGGGTTTATGACAATTTTGTTCTTTTGGGAGGCTCTGCTTTTACTGTATATAAGGGATTTCAGGAACTCAAATGCCTCCAGCTCAAAACAATTCTTAGGTTAACGCGGCACATCTGGGGTATCATGTCCTGATCCCCTTCAACAACTATAACAAAACCTAAACTCATTCATGAGTCAGAAAAGTTTAAAAATTGCTGTTACTATGGTTTATGGTATAAAGTAGAAAGGTAGGAATAAAAAATTGTATGTACACTGTTAACGCCGCTATGTATTTCATTATATAAGTAGAAGACTGTAAGGAGATATGTTAAAATACGAAGAAGTGTTGGTGCTTCCTGATGATTTTTATCATGTGTACTTTATTAAACAATTTCTGGTATATATTTATGATTGTGAATTTTTAAATAAACAAAATTGATGTTTTCTTTTTTCCTCACTTGTATTTAAGAAAAGAAAGAAAAGGTTCTATTATGGTAGTATGCTTGTCTAAAAGAACCATTGATTTAATGTTGTGGAAAGATGGAGAGCAAAGCTTTTTCAGTGTAAAAAATAATTTGCCTGTTAATCATGCATTATGTGTAGTTTGGGGGGGGTACATTGTTTCATTAAAATATTTGTGGGTACAGTTCTTCTGATTAACAGAAACCTTTTAAATTAATTCATTAGCTTAAAAAATCCTGCTTTTACAATGGCTTTGAGAGAATTGAGTTAAAATTTAATTTGGGCCACTGAAAAAAAATTGAAGAGTAAATTTACATATATCTTTGTATGTGTATATAAAATATCATGGGGCTTTATAATATTACTGCTGAAGAGGATTAAGTGTTTCAAGAACTCAAAGTTTGTAGAGATTAATTTGCGTATGTTTTTGGTATGCTAATTATAAACAATTCTTGTCCTTAAAGCAGCAGTCCCCAACCTTTTTTGGCATCAGAGACTGATTTTGAGGAAGACGATTTTTCCACGGAGAGTGGAGGTGGTGGGAGTGGGGAGGAGATGATGATTCAGGCAGTAATGAGAGCGATGGGGAGTGAGAAGTGGGGAGCGGCAGATGAAGCTTGTGCAGCCTGGTTCCTAACAGGGTCTGCATGGGGCGAGGTTGGGGTGGGGGGGTTGGGGAGAACCCTTGCCTTCAAGTACTATCACCGAAGAGGTCTATTTTACTGCTTGATTCAGTACAGGTTAGAAAATTGTAATGCTGTATTTCTTACCAGCTCTGAAAATTGTGCTGGCCTTCTTTCCTAATTGGGGCTGATTAGTAAGGTTTTCTTTTTTCTATTTAGCTACCATATGGTTTTATTTTTTTGTTAATGTGGTACTGATGTGGGATTAATGTTGGGTAGGGGAGAGATTTTGGGGAGAGAATTGTTATAATGGAAAAACTCACGGTTTTCCCAATTCAGGTTCATGTTTTGAGTTTAAAAATACATTGAGTATTTAAATATATAAATATTGAAGTGCTTTATAACATGAAAATATTTAGAACTTTAAGGAAGGCACAACTGTAATTAATATTTCAACAGGCTTAAAATTTAAATTAACCTGGAAATAAAACCAAAAACAGAACAAAACTATTTTGCCCAGAAAGGCAGAGACCAGCAGAATGAGATCTTTTAAAGAATATGTAGGGAAAGTTAAGAAGCAGTATATTTGAGGATGAGGATGTCAACTGAAAAAACAAAAACGTACAACCTGAAAGTTGAGAATTATGTTTAACTCAGGGACCTTACCGAGGACTATAACCCAGGAAACAGCCTCTCAGATAGTGCAGAGGAACTGTTTCAAAGAGGTAAGGGAGGAGCCAGGATATATAGGAGTTTTTGCTGGGGAAAAAAATATATATGTAGTCAAACATAGTGATTTTAGTGCTTTTCTATGTATGGGAAGATGCAAGAGTCTGGAATTATTCCTTTGATATGCACCTTAACTATCTAGGGCCAGTATCCTGGTTTTTCTCCATCCTGAATTCCTCTGAGGGTGCACCTTTGTGTGTGTGGTTGTGGGAGGGGTGGGGTGGGGAGCAGCAGCTGATGGCTTGATGGCTGGCAACATTCCTTGTTTACTGGAATGATAGGCAACATTTTTTTGTCCACAAGGGTTAGATTTTTTTAAGAAGTTTTACAGTTTTACAAGCAGACCACATCCTAGAAATCATTATTTAATTTCTTTAACTTTACGGACTAGACATTGCGCTCAGGTCAGCACAAATTGGTGGATGAACTAGTGGAATCTGCACTCATCTTCTGACTTATCCATGACTTCTATTACACTATTTATGTCAGTCGCTAACTGGCTTTTACCGTCATTGACAAGGGCTTTGTTGGCAATATAGGGATAAGTAAAATAGTTCTGCCCTCAAGTTGCCCATGTTCTTGTGAGGAAGGCACAAGTAAGCATACGTTTTTGGTAAGTGATATTGGAGGTGTTCAGGAGTGAGGCAGAAGTATGTATCTTTGTGTAAGGGGTATGGGAAAGTCTGAGTGGGAATTAGAGAAACTCCACAGAATAGTTGAGACTTGAGGGAAGGATTGATGGGAGTTTTCCAGGTAAGAGACGTGGAAAGGCTTTTAAAGAAGAGAACTGAGTCAGCACATGAAAGAGGTGTTTAGGGAACTCTCCCAAGTTCTTGGTCTAGATCAGAGGTGCAAATACTTTTTTTAAAGGGTGAAATAGTAAATATTTTAGGCCTTGTGGACCAAGAGGCAAAATTATCTGTTATGTAGGTACTTAGCTAATTGTTTACAATGTAACCATCATAAAATGTAAAAATAATTTTTTGGCTCCTGGGCCTTGAAAAAATTTTGACTGGCCATAGTTTGTGGGCTCCTGTTTTAGACCCTGATGTAATTGTTAGAGGCCTGAAAGTGGGGAAAAGGAAGGCAAGGCCCAGATAGATTGTAAAGTAGGTTTGCGAGAGTTAGCACAGATCTGGAATCTTATATTTGTCTTGGTAAATGTTCAATATCTAGTCAAATTCCATAGCGCAGCGCTGGAAATCAGAGTCATAAAGCTAAATAAACATAGTGACTTCCAGGGATTGATTGGAATTGCATTAACTTTATACAGTTAAGGAAAAAAAAAAACAAAACTGTCATCATAAAGAGATTATTGTCTTTCTCAATAAAGTTTTATGGTATTTCCATATAAAGTTCTTGTGCATATTATAACATAATGTATTTTAGATCTTTTAGTTTTATTGATGTTATAAATGTCATTTTAATTTCATTTTTTATCTCTTTGCTGGTATTTAGAACTACAGTTGGCTTTTATATGCTAAGTTAAATTTATGGAGAACTTCACTAACTTTTACTAACTTGGCTAATTTGGCTATGTTACTTTGGATTTTCTACGTAGACTATTCCTACCTTTGTAATGGTAGGAAAACAAAGTTAATGGTAACTTGTTTCTTCATTTTTAATTGTTGTGATCTTTGCTTTTGCTACTGCAGTAACTAGAATGACAGCATAGTATGGATTGAAAGAGGTGATATAGTACATTTGTCTTATTTCCCTCCTTGAAGGGAACGTTTTAAATGTTTTACCATTAAATATGATTGCTTTAAGTTCTTTTTTTTCCTGTAAATAGCAAACTAAGAATAGAAAGGAACTTCCTTACTCTAATGGCAAAATTTTCAATTTAAAAGTCAGCATTTTTCTTTTGTATGCAAATACTTTTCTTATATCCATTGAGGTAATTTTATATTTTTTTCTCCTTAACTCTGTCTTGCATTTCTGAAGTAAGTTCATATTGGCAGTAAGTTTTTGTCATTGTTAGTTATGTCTGGATTGGGGTTGCTAATATGTAGCATCTTTGCATCTTTTTTCATAATTGAAATTGGTCTTTTTTCTTTCTTGAGTTCTGTTTATCTAATGCCTTGGAGCTGGTTCTAAATTCCAAGAAGCTGGTTAGAGGAAGACGAAGCAGAGGGCAAACAACCCTTTCCTTTAAGGGAATCATGAGATTATACACATTTCACTGGCGAGAATTTAGTGATTTGAGAACTCTTAGCTGCAAGGGAGGCTGAAAATGTCTTTATTTTGTCTGATCATGATAATAGGATAGAAAACAGTAAGAGAAGATACACATTGTTGCAAAATAGGCTGTACTACTAACAGAAGTTAATTCATGTTATTGGTAAATAAGAG
Organism: Hippopotamus amphibius kiboko; assembly: GCF_030028045.1. Classification (NCBI taxonomy): domain Eukaryota; kingdom Metazoa; phylum Chordata; class Mammalia; order Artiodactyla; family Hippopotamidae; genus Hippopotamus; species Hippopotamus amphibius. Next base: position 96,792,148 of record NC_080203.1, on the reverse strand, counting down.
AATTATGTATGTATGATGTGAAAGTCTTATTGTTTCACTTAAATTTTTTCTGGATAATGAGGAATATAAGTATAATAAAGTAAGAAAGGGAAAAACTCTCTCAGCTTGACTGCTGCACCGGTAGCAGGAGTTCTATAGTCTAGATTTTAAGAAAATTAAACATGAGTACCTTCATCCAGGGCTCTTCCTCAGAAAGACATGTCCCCAGTTTTGTACAGCTCTCAGCTGTTTTCATCATCTTAGCACCTGCCAGCTCTGCTCTAATTAAAGGATTGCCAGAATTTCAACTTCATTGTCCTGTTCATTTTTATTATCGACCCTGGCGACCTATCACCATGCTGAGCTTCTTGACTGAGTGTTTCAGGCTGTTTCCAGATATTAGTTACTACCTTTGAAATTCTCTGATTATGGACTTCCCTGGTGGCGCAGTGGTTAAGAGTCCCCCTGCCAGTGCAGGGGACAGGATTGGATCCTTGGTCCAGGAAGATCCCACGTGCTGAGGAGCAACTAAGCACGTGTGCCTCAACTACTGAGCCCGCATGCACAACTACTGAAGCCCATGCACCTAGAGCCCATGCTCCGCAGTAAGAGAAGCCACCACAATGAGAAGCCCAAGCACCACAAGGAAGAGTAGCCCCTGTTCGTCACAACTAGAGAAAGCCTACACAGAGCAAGGAAGCCCCAATGCAGCCAAAAAAGAAAAACAAAACAAAACAACTCCCCCCCCCAACACCTCATAAGTGAAATCCTCTAGTTATAATGTTTCATAGGTTTTGAGTAGTCTTGTCCACAACTCTCTTTTATTTCTAAATCCTCTTATTTTTAATGTGTAATATTTTTAAAACAGCATGTGAGACTTACCAAGAATTTTATGTATCATATTATATCCATTGAGCAATTACCATGTGCTAGATAGTTTTCTTGGTGGTGGTGAATAGATTGCCTCCTTTACTTGTCACAGAAATCCCAAGTGCCAGGTTATTATTTTAAGTATCATCTTAGTTTCTCAAAGCAACCCTATGAAATTGAGACTCAGTTAACTTGTTTTGTGAGTCAGTAGTAAGTGACAAAGTCTGATGACCTCTATAGCCTGATTTCATGATTGCTGTGCAATACTATGCATAGATTTTGGAAGCAGAACTGCTTGCTGCTACTGCTACTGCTACTGCCACTACCACCACTACCACTACCACTACCACTACTACCACCACCACTACTACCACCACTACTACCACTACCACTACCACTTTTTCTTCTTTTTAAAAATTTTTTATTGGAGTATAGTTGATTTACAATGTTGTGTTAGTTTCATGGAAGCAGAAATTCTGCTTTAATGCTTTAACTTTGGTTGGACCTGATTGATGTAATGAGCTTTAACAACCTCTTTTGCTATATTATTATAACTGGGAAACACTCTTGTAAGTGTCCAAAAGGTGGTTTGGACTGTGTTAAGGAAGTGGTTCTAAATTGAATCAGCAAAGTATTAAATTCTTTGATGAAAGTGTGTAGCAGGTTATTTAAGGTTGTAAGAGATTGATTTATTCAGCAGTAAACCTTTCCTCAATAACTTATATATGCTAGTTAGTTTGCCATAGGAATCAAAAGATGACTTGAGTTCTATCTCTACCTTTTTACAAGCTCATATTCTAGTGGAGGAGATAAAGGGCACATTTGTAATAGACATGAATATTCATTTGGAAACCTGTTTCAGAAGAACCTAACTCTGCACTTGGGAATGTGTCAGATAATACTTGTGGAAAGAAAAGATGGGTGGTGTGTTAAAGGATGGATAGGAATTTGCCAGGTTGAGAAATGAGTTGAAGGGATGATGGCACTGACTTTTTCAGCAGAGGAAGCAAACATGTTTAAAATCACGGAAGTGTTAAAAGAGCATATTTTATTCATAGGTCTGCATGTCATTCGTTCTGATTGAAGTGGTGGCTATGAGATTGGGAGAATTGAGCAAGAGTCATAAAATGAAGACCTTATAATCAGGCTAGGTTGTAGGTAATCTTCAGAGGAATTTAAAATAGAGCAAGTGTCCTGCTTGAGTTTTCGCAAGCTCACTGGCAGTGGTGTGGAAGGTATATTGAAAAGGGGGACATGGAAGGGGAGGCGAAGGTTTGGGTGCTGAGTTAGGAAACTATTGAAACAGGCCAGGTAGACAAAGGCAAGGTCCTAAATTACCTAGAGAAAGGCAGTAGGAATGGAGAAGGGGATAGATTCAAAGGCTTTTAGATTGTGAAATGAGCTTTGTGCATAGAATGAATTTGGCTTATTGGTGGGAAATAGTTGAGACAAGAAAAGTAGGATTACTTTTTGCCTTGGTTAACTGGTGAGGTTTCCACAACTATCTAAAAATCTTCAGTACCATTAGAGCATCAGACTCTCCTGTACAATGTAAGATTCATGGAAATTAAGGTATTTGCAGTATATTCAACTGGTGAAGAGTACCCAGAAGGCATTTGGAAATTCATTCCTGGAGTTTTGGAATGCCTTCATACTATGATATTTTTATAGACTGGCTTGATTCTATTTCTTAATGATATCCCTGCGTAAAAATATGATTGTCTTCAAAGGTGATTATTGGAATATGGGATGCTTGGTGGCCCTACAATCAGATTGCTAGTCTACCCAAAGATTGGCAACATTATAACATTATCTTGATAATGTCATCATTTAGAGTCAGTTTTGTCTAATAAAAATTTTTTAGAAGCTTGAATATTTTACTAATCTCTTTTGTTAAAGCTCACCCTTTCTTTACCTGGGAAACAGCTACCCTCTTACTGCTGCATGCTTATAGGATACTGGGTCTAAACGTTCCTTTAAAAACCCCAACCATGCTAGATAGCTGTGTCCTCAAAGGAGGGGTGGGTGGGGCAGTGTTCTGATCTTAAACTTACTGGCACTCTACTGTTGTCTTTAAAGCTTGCTTTCCTTTAAAATCATGATATGTCCATGACTGCAACTTCAGTCCCTACCCAGTCTGATTTTCATACAGGGTTGCAGCTTGTTACTGTTGGGAGGGAAATGCTCTTTCCTCTAGCAGCTTGGGTGCAGTGGTTGGGGGGCCTGCAAATTAACTGACAGTAGACAGATAAACAGGAGAAAAGACAAAGTTTGTTTATACATGCATGCTAGAGTTGCCCGGTAATGAGTAAGTCCCTCAGTAGCCAGAAATAAAGGTTTATATACAAACCTAACAAAACGGTCTCAGGGTTTTGGGCTTCATTGAGAAAGCAGGGAAGGTTCTATTGGGCTTTTTGATGCTGATGAGCAGCTGAATTCACACTTCTCAGTGCTGAGGGTCAGTATTTTCCCAGTTAGTAAACTCCCTTGGAAGGGGGTGGGGAGGGGTCATTTGCAGCTGTATTTTCAGGATGCTCTCCTTAAGTTTAGGTAATAATTGTTGCTGTGGCTTCTGATTGTTCAGATGTTTTTAAAGTAATTTTCATACTATTTTGGTTGGCTTCATCACTCTGGTGACTATGACAGACTAACAGGAGGTGGAAGAAGAAGAAAGAAAACCTTTATGCAAAGAAAGCAAAAGCTTTCCCAGAAACCCTATGGTAGGAATCTCACTGGCTAGAACTGTTAATGTCACCAACTTTTTTCTCACTGGAAGTAGCTGGGAGAAGGGGGGGTTGATGACAGTACCTTCTATGGGATTTCATAGACAGATTTAAGAAAATTAGGCAATAAGAGGGTCTAATATGAGGTTGCCAACCTTTTACTTCATCTGTGTTGTTCTAAGGCTCACACTGTTTTTCTATAATTTATCATTCTTGTTTTCCAATCCACTTTTACATAGATATGTTCATGAAAATAGAAGCAGAACTCTCAGCACCCTTTCCTTCAATTGGGAAATAGTATGAGAAACCAGGAACAGCTGGAAAGAGCAAAGCTCATAGTGTCCTCCAGAGGACTCCCTTCTCACATCTGGAGTTGTACAGCCTGGAGCTCTGATTACAGAACATAGGGCATCCAGGAGTTTCTTTTCAGAGCTGTGTTGGGGATCAGTGAAAACACCTTCATGGGACTCTAGCATTGGTGAACTGCTAACGTAATGAACCACATCCTTGAGAATAACTGTAGACACACTATAAAAACCTTCAGTATAAATTGATTGTAATCTTATTAAGTTATAATTTCTTAATTTGGGGTTGTGATGGGTACTGTAATACAGAGGTCGGCACATTTCTTTTGTAAAGGGCCACATAGTAACTGTTTTAGGTTTTTTAAGCCAGATAGTCTCTGTGTTGCAACTGTTCAGCCCTGATGTTGGAACTGGAAGCAGCTATAGACAGTAAGTAAATGAGTGGGTGTAGCTATGTTTCAGTACAACTTTATAAAAATAGGTGGCTGGCTGGATTTGGCCCATGTGCCATAGTTTGCTGACACCTAATGTAGATACTCTAACCTCTAAGGATTTGGACTGAAGCAGGAATATGTTTTATAAATAATACATTTCCCAGGAGGTTACTCCCCTAACTCCTCACAGTAGATTGAAAAATGGCTACATCATTTCCATATCATTGCCTTTTCTTGGGTCATCCTTGTGCATAGACCCATGTTTCTCAGTGGAATTGCGATTGGCATTTTTGGTGAGATTGTACATTGGGAGAGAACACATCTTTATCAGGGCATATAGCCATTCACACCCCCAGGTCACTATTTCTAAAAAAATTTGTTGATTAGAACCCCTGGCTGAGATGGCTTGTTTTTCCTTCTCCTTTCCCAGCAATACCCAGTTTCTACCTATTTTCCTACTCCTTAGTATACTTCATTAACTCTTAAATGCTTGCAGCTTGGAATATATTATTATGCACTTAATTTCATAATGATTTGTCCTTAGATTGTAAATTCATTGAGAATAGGAATTTTTGTCTTTTTTGTTCACTGTTTTCTTCCTAGTGCCGATAACTCTGTTATGATTCATAGTAGGTGCTCAATAAGTGTTTAAATTCCATTGTTTACTGTTAGGGAAAAATGAGACTTACCTCCTTGCTGAGATTTATAAGCTCCTGATTAAAAGGGACCATCCCTCATACTAATTATCTGTTGCCCAGGGAACTGAACTTCATACTGAGCTTAAATACTGGGTGATTCAATTTACTAAACCTTTGGGCATCTGCTGTGTGGAAGGTTCTGTGTATGCTAAGTGATAACAGGGTATACACAGATGATTAGCACGCCTATCTTTGTTTATTTATTTATTTACTTATTTTATTGGCTGTGTTGGGTTTGTTTTTTTTTTTTTTTCTTCCCTTCTGCTGTGCGCGGGCTTTCTTTAGTTGCGGTGAGTAGGGGCTACTTTTCGTTGTGGTGCGCGGGCTCCTCATTGCCGTGGCTTCTCTTGTTGCGGAGCACAGGCTCTAGGCGCGTGGGCTTCAGTAGTTGCAGCACATGGGCTCAATAGTTGTGGCTCACAGGCTCTAAAGCACAGGCTCAGTAGTTGTGGCACACGGGTATAGTCGCTCCGCAGCATGTGGGATCTTCCTGGAGCAGGGATCGAACCCGTGTCCCCTGCATTGGCAGGTGGATTCTTAACCACTGCGCCACCTAGGAAGCCCAGCACTCCTATCTTTGTTGCATTTTTGTCTGATGGGATGGAGTTTAGTCAATACACAAATAGCAAAAATATAGTGGCAATAATGGTGAGCTCTGGAGGCAGACCTAGATTCACTTCCTATGTCTGCTACTATTTCTTTGAGCAAGTTACTTAATCTCCCTTCATTCTTTACATTTCTACCACCTCAAAGGGTTGTTAGAACCTTCTGAAAGAAATGATGTTAGCATTTTGCATATAGGTAAGTTCTTACTATTATATCATAGTGTCACATGCTGGAGACATTGTGCTAAGGCCAGATTTAGAGATTGGAAAGGTTACCTCTGGTTTGAGGTGGGAGAAGCAGTAAAGCTTCATAGGGAAGATGGTATTTTAAATGGATCTAGATGGGTTGATAATATTTATACAGTGGCAGGGATGTGGATAAGATTTCCTAGAGGGGGAAGGATGAACTATGAACAGAGGAAGTTGAGAGAATGCAGGATGTGTACTGACAGCAGAAATGTCCCTCAATAAACTCATACTTCCACCATACCTCATACCACCTTCTATGGGCAGTTACCTAATTTGGTGAAAGATGCTGTCTATTGTTATTCAACCATGCTGTCTTCCTCTCCATCTCCCCAGTGTAGGGAGACTGTTGTTTCAAATCTAAACTTTCTTGAGTAGAACATTTTATGACTCTGAATTAACTGCTCTTGTATTCTGAATATCATCCCCCCCCGCCCCCCTAAACACACACACACCCAGAGTAGAGTGTGGGGAAGTACATTTTAATCAGTTTGACTTTTTCAACCCTTGAGTATTGTCCTCGACACTTAGTAAAAGTTCAATTTATTTCAGGGATAGGGTGGGGTGGTAAATGAATGATTCTGATTGAAGCCAGTTTCAACTAATTTTTTTTCTTTAATTATTATTATTTTTTAAATAAGTTTACTTATTTATTTTGGCTGCGTTGGGTCTTCGTTGCTGCATGTGGGCTTTCTCTAGTTGTGGCAAGCAGGGCCTGCTCTTCGTTGTGGCGCATGGGCTTCTCATTGTGGTGGCTTCTTGTTGCAGAATACAGGCTCATGGCACGCAGGCTCAATAGTTGTGGCTCACGGGCTCTAGAATGCAGGGTCAGTAGTTGTGGCTCACCGGCTTAGTTGCTCCACGGCATGTGGGATCTTCCCAGACCAGGGCTCGAACCGTGTCCCCTGCATTGGCAGGCGGATTCGTAACCACTGTGCCACCAGGGAAGTCCCTCAACTAATTTTTAAAAATTTGATTATAAACTTTTGAAATGGATGTTGTCTGAGATCTTTGTGAATCCCCATATTTGTGAATACTCTTGTAGCATGTAATTTGGTCGTTCAGAAAATTAAGGGTGTTGAGGATTTAATGAAATTAAATTTCCATATTTATTACATTTTAAGATCTACCTAAGAAACCTTTTTCAGTGTTTCCAGAAGTGTGCTTAGAAGTCAAAGGAAATGCACAATATAACCCTAAAACAAATTTTAGTATTAAAAATAGTAATTGTATAGCAAAAGGTTACCCAGCTGTTTATTACCCTTTGGGCTTTAAACATCACTGATTCTTTTTCTCCAATCATTGAATGACAGCAGTTGTGGGATAAGTACTATAGTTCCCTCACACCTAGTGCAAAATGACTCTGAGGAATGTTCTTCACTGTCTCCTAGAAATCCCTAGCAGGATTGAGTCCCTTTTGCCCACAGCTGCATAGTCAGCCATACTGCACCCTTTATTGGCTTCCTTCCCTTCCCTGCCTCACTTCTCCACTCTCTTTCTGGTGTTTCCTAGGGTAACTTCGCAAATAAACTGGGAATACTAAAACCCTTTGTTTCAGGGTGTACTTCTGGGGAAATACAACCTAAAATAATGTGGTAAGAAACGTTTTAGTAAGAGTTTGACATTTTTTAAGTTTTAGAATATAACTTTGGAGAACCCATAGTAGGTACTCAACTGTTTGCCCTTTTTGAAAAAAGGGAAGTAGCTAGCTAGTTTCCTATAATGGGGCCGGAGGTCAAATTGAGTCTGGATAAGCATCACTGTTTTGTACTACAAAAGGAATCACTCATGTTTATAGCCCCAAATGTAAATGGCTAGGTGTCATTATAGCATGTGGGTTTTTTTAAATACTAAAATTTGTTCTAGGTTTATATTGTGCATTGGCTTTGAATTCTAACTACCTCCTGGCAACACTGAACATAAAATTAAATCCAGTTCAAGAAACAGAAAGAACTAGAGAAAGAATACAGAGATAAAAGCAAGAGAGAATAGGATAGCATAGTCCAAACGTTTTCTTATTCCTGAAAAATAGGTTTTTCTCTTAGATTTAGGAAATGAATTCTGCTGACAGATTTTTTTTAAATTGTAGTATAGTTGAATTACAATGTTGTATTAATTTTTGCTGTACAGAGAAGTGACTCAGTTATGCATACACACACACACACACACAAACACATGTATATATATTCTTTTTTATATTCTTTTCCATTATGGTTTAATCCCAGGACATTGAATATATAGTTCCTTCTGCTATACAGTAGGACCTTGTTGTCCATTCATTCTGTATGTAATAGTTGGCATCTACTAATTCCAAACTCCCAGTCCATCCCCCCCGCCCCAAGGCTGTTCTCTATGTCTGTGAGTCTGTTTCTGCTCTGTAGATAGGTTCATTTGTTTCATATTTTAGATTCCACATATAAGTGATATTATATGGTATTTGTCTTTCTTTTTCTGACTGACTTTACTTAGTATGATAATCTCGGGTTGCATCCACATTGCTGCAAATGGCATTATTTTTATGGTTGAGTAGTGTTCCATTGTAATATATGTACCACATCTTCTTTATCCGTTTATCTGTTAGTGGACATTTAGGTTGTTTCCATGTCTTGGCTATTGTGAATAGTGCTGCTATGAACATAGGGGTGCATGTAACTTTTTGAATTATAGTTTTGTCTGGGTATATGCCCAGGAGTGTGATTGCTGGATCATATGGTAATTATATTTTTAGTTTTCTGTAGAGCCTCCATACTGTTTTTCATAGCGTCTGCACCAACTTATATCCCCACCAACAGTGCAGGAGGGTTCCCTTCTCGCCACACTCTCTCCAGCATTTGTTATTTGCAGACTTTTTTTTTTTTAATTTAATTTATTTATTTATTATTTTTTGGGGGGTACACCAAGTTTAATCATCTGTTTTTATACACATATCCCCGTATTTTGCAGACTTTTTATTGCCATTCTGACTGGCATGAGGTGATACCTAATTGTAGTTTTGATTTGCATTTCTGTAATAGCGATGTTGAGCATCTTTTCATATGCCTATTGGCCATCTGTATGTGCTGGCAGATTTTTCATTTCAGGGCAGGTTTGATTAAAAAGAAACCACAGAATCTGTCAAAGTTGATTGGATTCTGTACCATCTGTTGACTCATCAGTTATTTTGGTGTTTTAAAAATGTATTGTAAATATATTGTAATGCAGGATAGAGTTTTTATAACTTAAAACATCCTGGATACCATATTTTATAGTGTTAATAACATACATATTAGACATAAATACTTTCCCTAAAAGTCTCTTTTTCCCTTTCTTTCCAGAATGCTGCCTTTTTGTATGGTCTTGGTTTGGTCTACTTCCATTACAATGCATTTCAGTGGTAAGTTGACATAAAATGAATAACTCCAGTTGTTTCCAGTAAATGGCTTATTTTGTTTGTATTTTTCTCTGTGTGTGTGTGTGTTTGTGTCTGTAATAAATACACAAAATATTTTAATATCACTAAGCCTACATTTTCCAGTACTCTCTTGAAATTATTAGTTTGTTCCTTTAGGGATATAGACCCACGTTAGATTATTAGAAATGTATATGTTCCTAAAAGAATCTGATATTAGATTCTGATTGAAGAAGACTTAGAGTAGAAAGCTTTTGGAATTTCTTAGTCACTTATTATGGACTGGTGGTCCCTAGATTATTTGAGCTGGGGAATGTCTGTACTCTGTTCTCAAGGTCTGTGGGTAAATGATCTATGATGACCAGTATTTCCTTTTCAGACTTTTAGACGTATTGAGTGCTCCTTCCCTTCCTCCTTCACCAACACACTCACACACACACACACACATACACACACCCACACCCACACACACCCACCCACCCACCACAGTACTTTCCAATTTCTAGTAACTGGGCACTAGATTATAAACTCTCAGTTCTCTCTTCTATAAAATAGGAATAGTGGTAACATCTTCAGAGTCAGACATTAAATATGATAGAAATATATAAAATTTTATAAATGGTTAAGTATAGGTCCCTGTTATTATGACCTTTGCCCCCTTGTTGTTTTTCTGTTTACCAGACAAGACAGCAACATTCTCTAGTGGAAAGAACATAGTTGAAAGATTGGTATTCTGGTCTCAGCACTGCCACTTAGTTTGATCTGTTTCCTCGTGTGTGTGTGTGTGTGTGTGTGTGTGTGTGTGTGTGTGTGTGTGTGTGTGTGTGTTTTAGGTACATTGCAGCTACTTGCCTTTTCTACAGAGTTTTGATGATCAAATGAGATAATGTACATTTTGTAAACTGTAAAGCCCTGTGTAGACTTTTTTTTTTGGGAAATGTATTCGACTTTGTCAGAGTCCCTTCTCTTCTCCATAATTTTAAGCTGAGTGAGTACTGCGAAAGTCCAAGGGAATGTTTTGAGCAAAGGTTATAACCCCGTCATATACCTGTTGTACCCTGAATATTTATTGCAGAGCTTTTAAATAAGCATTGGCAATGATTTGATATGATCTCTCTAAAGATGAAACTTAAGACATGAATGACTTTTCCCACATTCCTTTTCTTTCCTCTTTGTTTTTTGGTCCTCTTGGTTTTTGATTATCTATGGAAGCACTGCATTGTTAGAGAACACCTCTGTGGATAGAGTATTATAATCATTCAAATCAGTCATTTTCTTTGTAAACTTTACAAAGCTATAATTGATCTTCACAAAGAAGCTTTGTAATATTTTTCTTTTAAATTATCCATTGTTGTAGAACAGGTCTAAATTTAAGCCTCCTAACTTCGTATCCAGTGTATCTTATGTAAAATCAAGAATAGATTAGGACTGTTCTAAAATCTCTTTCTTAAAGACGCTATTCACAGAATTCACAATTCTAAACTTTTAGAACCAGAGTGGTCTTAGAGATAACTTAGTTTTTTTCCTTAATTTTATAGATGAAGAAAACAAGGGATGTGTATGTGTGTGTGTAACTCAGTATTATGTCTTTTTAATTGGTGGCAAAAGCAAACTTATGCTCAGATTTCCCAATCTAATTATTTTGTCTATTGTAGTCTGTCCCCAAGTTTGAAGATTGATAGGTGGTTAATTTTTAATCAGTATTTGTAATCATTCTCCTGGGCACATTGGTACAGTCTTTATGGCCAGCCAGAAATAGTTTGGATGAAACACAAGACAAGGAACTCTGTAGTTGAGAAGTGGATGTGTATACCTCACACCAGTTAGTTTTCACCTACCTGTGATAACTTGTGAACTCCCTGTAGATCAAAGGTAAAAGCATAAAATCAGTAGTGAGGTGAAGCTATCATCAGTTCAAAATTGAATTGCATTAAAAAGTATGTGACCATGTCAAGTTAAGGGGCTTGTGGTGTGGAAAATTATATCTTTTGATTCCTTATCTACATATGATTTCTGTGTCCTTCAGTTGACTTAAGAAATGAGACTGAAATGATATAAGAACGATGCAGTGTCTGAATTCATAAGTGCCTTCTGTTCTGTTGATCCCGTCCTGGTTACCACCATTTTCTCATGTCTTGAGTTTCAGCTCTAGCTGCTTCCTAAAATGATATATCTCACACCCTCTCTTAATCCATCATGAATGTGTGTTTTCTGTCTTGCTGGTCAAATGTTCTTTCGCAAACTCTGTGCCCCAATTTTTACTTTCACTTATCTTGCTCTTTCTTGAACAGCCACAAAATTAGAAAGCGTGAAGTAGGTGTTTGGTGAGAATTTTGGAGTATAGCCTTCGTGAATAGGAACTTCCTTAGATTAAAACTATATTTGTGTTTTATTTGTAGGTACCCATTAATTTCTGGTAATAGCTCCCTGCTGCGCACCCCCCGCCCCCAAACACACACTAAGTTCTTTGGGATTTGTTGAAAAAATATTTCCAGAGAAGAGTGTGGCATGTCTTTTTTGTATTGTTAGCTCAGAATGTTCTATCTCTTGCACATTTATAATTTAAGTAGAATTTAATAGTTGGAAGTGGTGTCTGTTGGTATTTAATTAGACTAAGTATTTGAGAATAATGTGTGCAACCAACATGTGTGTTGGGGTTGGTGATGGTGCTGTAATAAATTATTAAGAGCAGTTTTAACTGATTTTATCTTTTACCTTGTTTGTCTTGTTTCTTGCCATATTATGCTGGCATGCGCCCATGTGCGCGCCCCCCCCCCCCCCCCAATTTTTTTTTTGGAGTTGATTTTATTGTTAGCTTCTAGATCAGTTCAGTTATTTGGTCAGTTTTTCCAGTTTCAATTTCAGCTTCTTAGACGAGCCCATTTCAGAAAGTAGTAGAACAACTTCTATATCCTCATTGGATTTATCGTAATTATTCACTTTTCCTGTTATCATACACAGTAATCTGTGACCAAACTTAAAAAATATATATATATAAGGAGGAAGGAAGACATAGAAGCACAAAGTAAAATACATGCATCAGTGAACTAGAACCAGTATCTGTAAAGCTGTTCTTTTCCATGTGCATGCCCATGCCTTCACTTGTTCTTCACGAGGGTGGCAAATTGCTAAGGGTACCTTGAACTGAGCTTTTCCTTGCCTTTATAGTAAGAAACCTATATCCTTGGGTGAAAGGAATTGAAATACATACAGTAATAAATTATTATAATTTGTAACCATATTTCTAAATATATCCCCCTGAAAATCCTTTTCATTCCTCTCTCTCTAGCCTGTAACCTTTTGTATTCCCATTGATCAGTATCAGAATGGTTTTATAGTGGGAAATCTAAGAGCTATATAATTCTGTGCCAGAGGCATAGGATTTTGGAAATTAGCTTCCCAAATCTAATTGATAAGGCCTGGTAAGGAAATATAGTGATTATTATTATGTTGACATCAGCGAGGAGTAGGGTAAGGAGGTGGAGGTGAGTTCAAAAAGACAGAAATGTTAACACAAGTGAACTTTCTCCAGGACTCATTTCCCTAGCGTTGTATCAGTTACAAGTGTTCTTAGGGGTGTAGGAACCTCTGCTCTCCTTGTAAAGTCACTGCTTTGGGTGCAAACATAAACCTAATGTAGTTGAGGTGACTACCATTGATCCTGAGGCTTGTTTAGCATGGAGTCTGGCAAAAACTTAATATTTAATCGATGTTTTTTGAGCTATCAATTTGCAAACTAATGCTCTTAGACCAAAAGTTTATTTCTATTAAAATAAAACAGTTCGTGTTAATGTGTTGAGTTTGTTCGCTTCTGTTTTGAAAAAACTAGCAGATAAGGCAGTTTTGGTAAAGTTATGCTTACCAGTGACACATAGATTGCTAGAGAGCATTTGGAAGGGTTTGGATTGATTAAGCTTCAGGGAAATTATGAATAAAAACATAAATTTTACAATTGGGGAGGGAAAAAAAATCCCACTGTCTGCAGTGATGAAATGAAGATGGCTGGAGAGGATAAAAGAATCAGGAAGGTTAAATACATTAGCAAATGTCACTGTGAATAGCCTAGTGTCTGATACTTCTAACTTGGCCTCACATTTAAGGTCCTCTCTGTTTCAACCTCAAGTGATCTTTCTAGCCTTATTATTCCCCTAAGTATATTCTTTGCATCAGTCACTGCTGTATTAACATTTCCCTGAAAATGTCTTGAGCATTTTTTACCTCTGTAAGTTGGTTCATTGCCATTTACTCTGTTTGGTCTGCTGTCTGCTTCCCATCTCCACTTTAAAAATCTAACCTTACCTTAACTCTCTTTGAGTTCTTAATCAAATCTTACTATTTGTCTCATTTAGAAGGAACCTCTAGATTTCCTAATGTGTGTGTGTGTATAGAAGTATATATCTGTTGTGTGTATATGTTGTTACTGATTTCGAGCTAGAATATTCTCCCTTTTATTAGTATGAAAATTTGTGAAATTAGTTCCTTTATCCCTTCAGATATCCTTAAGGGAAATCTCTAGACTCAGCTTTATTAACGTCAGAGAACTTAAAGTTTCATTTTGTCTCTTTTCAAATGTACTAAAACTTGTGCTAGTATGTTTAGTTAATATCATTATTTTTCTATAGTTTGGTAAAGTTCTAAAAAATGACTTTCTAGAAATCTTATAGAAAATGACCATTGTTTTAAAATATACTCAGTGTGTGTGTGTTTTTTTCAGGTAGCGCTATTGAAGTTTTAGCTTTTTGTCATTTTCTTTTAAAAATTGTTAACAGTGGCAAACATTAGTTGCAAAAAATTTTAAACTGAAAGTCTATAAAAACAATTTTGGTCCTATAAAAACATTTTTTAGATTTTAAGAAATGCATGGATACTCATGCATAGCAGTATGCACTTTTTTTAATATTTCAGTAGAGACTATGCTTTAATATTTGAAAACTATAAACCTTTCCAGGCATTGTATCATTAAAAGTATTTTATAGTTTTAGGTAGCTATTTTTCATGTTCTAAAATTGTCTGTCAGTCAGAATACTGACATCAGCAGAATTTGTATGTGTTGATGGTTTAGTCTGGCTTGTGCTGCACACATCATGTTCTGGCTACATGTGGTTTGGTGAGATATGAATGCATTAAAATGATGACCAGAATTAAAATGTAGTCTGAGTGGTACCTGTTTTCTCCACACACTTTCTCCCTCCTAACATACAAACACATTCTTTTTTCCTTTTCTTCTCCCACCCCAAGGGGTGGATGCAACACATAGAGAAAGATGGGAAAAGTTTAGAAAAGCAAGTGAAAATGAACTTAGTTCTGTTTTGTTAGCTGAGGAGAACTGAGTAGTAAAGAGACTATGGTGCATCCCTTCCCACCCCCTCAACAAGAAGTCCAGTCAGCTAACTATAAAAGTGATGATGTCAGTAAACAGATATTAAACATTTTCCTGTAATGTCTAGAGTATTTAAAAATAAAAAAGGAATGTAGACCTCAAGAAATAGACTACTTGGAAAAACTGGAGACCACACTAATAGGTAGAGAATGAAATGATTTGATTATAGAGTGAACCTTAACCGCTGGTTGACACTAAGCAAAAAATAGTTGATGTTGAGTTTGGGTGGTAAGTCTTAAAGGTAATAGTGGATTTAGAGTGAAGCAGAAGAATGAAAATATTCCAGGTCAGGAGACTATCCTGAGGAGAAGCAGTGAAGCCAAGAGGGCCAGTATTTGCATGAAGGAATTCCTGAGATAGGCCAGCTCACAGCTGAGGAGGAGCAATGTTGGGGTATGACTGGGGATGGGTGTAACTGCTCACAGACGTTAAATGCTACGTGGAGATTTGACTTAAGAGTATCATGGTTAGTAGGCAGTCACAGGAGCCACATATTTGAGGAAGCAGAGGCAAGCTAGAGCGCAGAGCAAGGGTAGTCTTTAAGGAGTCTGTTTCATTTATCTAATGATGAGATATTGAACATCGAATCTGCAAGTATTGAATTTGAGGGAAACTTTGAAACAACCCAGAGAACTTGATGAATATATATATATATACATTGTCCTACCTTGTCATGGGCGCTTTTAATCGTCCTTAAAGAGTAGACACAGTGTAGCCCAGACTAGTGTATTGGAACATGTGTTTTTGCTGGTAGGTTAATAATTAAAAAAAAAAAAAAATTCCAGTATGTTAACATGTGTAGAGAACTTGTTAAAATAAACCTGTGTTTCTTTGTACTTGTGTGACAAGTACTTGTGAACTAAGTGGATAAGAGCTAAAGGCACCTATGGAGTAAAACACATCTGTGAACAGTAGGTTGGGAAAAGGCTGGAAATAGAACCTGAGACAGAGTAGGAAATACTTCTCCCAAGGGGTTGTTATTGATGCTCTATGTTTTCCTTCTTCGCTTTCGCATACATCCTTCCTTAGACTGTTTTTCTTCCTATCTTCTTTTTCTCCTTTATTCCTTCTTTCCTTTGCTGTCTTCCACTTTCATTCTTTTTCTTTCATGGATTTGACTCAGGCCTCCCTGGGTTGTTTTTTTTTAACTTTGGTTAGTTTTGTTTGTTTTGTTTTGTTTTGTTAAATTTTTTTTTGAATATACCTGATTTACAAGGTTGTGTTAGTTTCAGGTGTATAGCAAACTGAATCAGTTATACATATACATATATCCACTCTTTCCTGCCTGGGTTTTTAATTGGCATGTGTGGACATTGCTTAGTTCTGACCCATTCCATAGGAGTTCTCTGACCCATATCGTAAGGTAAGATTAATTAGGACTTAATGAAGCATTAGTCTCAATTTTTATTATTATAAAATATAACATACTTAAAAGAAAATTACACAAGCATAAGTATACATCTTTACATGTTATTTATAAAATAAACATTCGTAACTATGACTCAGGTCGAGAAATAAAAAATTGCTATCACCCCAGAAGCTTCCAAAGCATATCCTGTTCCAGTCGCATCTTTTAACTGGCATTATTTATTGCTGCAGTTGTTCTCTTCCTTACCTTTTTTATGCCCCTCCCCAACATGTGTGTGTTGTATCCCCCCCATCTCTCTCTCTCTCTCTCTCTCTCTCTCTCTCTCTCTCTCTCTCACACACACGTGCCTGTGCACACAATCTATTCTATTAGAAGGTGGTGCTCTAGATATGACCAAGAGAATATAGAGGCTAAAGCTGCACCTCCTCTTATTAGAAAGGTTTGAGAAAAGTATAGAAAACTTCTTAGCAGCATGCAGATGAGTATCTTGAAGTCTGATTGAGAGAAATAGGAAGCCGCCTTTGAATGAGAAAGGTAATTTACACAAATTCTTTCTTATCAGGCCTTTGACTCCCCTCTACTGTCTGTACATTCCAGATAATAAACCACATACACAGCCCCACCCATTTGAAATGCCATCTAACACATAGATGCTGAGTTCCTCTTCAGGAAGAATGTATTTAACCAGGTGTAGCGGTATCTGATGCCAGACCTATTGCTCCCATCTATTGCTCCTCACAATAAATATTACCTTTTAGAACCCTTAATTTTATAATAAATGTATATAACCACACACCGTTTTTTGGGGGGAGGAGAAATAGATAATACACAAGTCAAAATAAAGTTACTTAGACTTAGGGAATATTGTTTTGCTCTATTTTGTGGTATTACATTTTGAACTTTTATCTAAAAGATTGACTTTTGCTTTGGAATTGTCTAAGATTCTAAGTATCCTCCTTTAAGATTAAATAGAAGCAGAGAATAGTTGATAAAAAGCTTTGCAAAAAAATATTAGCCTGTACTTGGGATAAGCCTTAAATCATGTAGAGAGATTTAAAATGATGCCTAAAATACTGTTATCTGATACTATAATTTTCAAAATTCAAAGTAGACATTTTTCTTTGTCATAATTTTAGTTCATTTTTGAGTACATAGTACATTCATGTGATTAAATTAAGTGATATAAAAATGTATTCAGTGAAAAGTATTCCTTCCTCATCCTTGTATATGTTCTACTGGTAATTAAGAGTTTTTATGAAAGATAAAATGTGAATATGGGGCAAAGATGGACTGATAGACATAAAGTGACATAGAATAGAGAGCCCAGAAACAGACCAAGACTTTTGATATGGACATTTGATTTAGGACAATGTGGCACTGTAGAGCTGTGGTAAGGATGGTATTTTCTACAGATGTTGTAGGGGGTATTGGATATGTGTATAGGAAAAAATGGAAACTGACCCCTTATAAAAAAAAAGGTGCAGATGGATTGTAAACCTAAATATGAAAAATAGAAATACAAAGTTTAAAAAAAGAAGACATTTTATGGAGTAGACTAGAAACAGGATTAATCTCTCCTTCCTTAAAAGCAAAATTATCCTATCTACCCCACCCCTTTCTCCCCTGGGAAATTCCAGAAACAGTGAAATCAGTTATTTACACGGAGAATTTTATTAAGCCATAAAATATTATTTGAATAATTGAGAATAAATTCAACTGATCTTCCTTTTTTCCTTTTATATTACACACGTTCAATTACATAAAAGATCCAGGCACCCCTTCCCAGTCTTTTTCTATTTTTTTTAATTTTTATTTATTTTTATTTTTAATTTTTTTAAATTAAAAATATGGAACGCTTCACGAATTTGTGTGTCATCCTTGCGCAGGGGCCATGCTAATCTTCTCTATATTGTTCCAATTTTAGTATATGTGCTGCCGAAGTGAGCACCCCAGTCTTTTTTTAAGAAAGCTATTCATTCACATCATTTTTATAAAACTGGCATTTCCTTTAAAACAGAATTGCATAAAAAGAGAAGTTTTACTGTGCTACCAAGCGAAAATTGATGTAAGTGTTAAAAAGTAAAGATATCTTATGTCTATGTTCTTTCAGGGCAATTAAAGCATTTCAGGAGGTGCTTTATGTTGATCCCAGCTTTTGTCGAGCCAAGGAAATTCATTTACGGCTTGGGCTTATGTTCAAAGTGAACACAGACTATGAGTCTAGTTTAAAGGTAGGTTGTTGTGTTTTTTCCAAGATGCACTGTTTCATTTTTATGGGTTTTTTGGGGGGGAAGGGGTTGTTAAATATTATAACATTGAGAAATGTTGGAATTTATATGGTACTTCAAAAGAAAATTTGAAAACTTAGATGAAAGAACTGTTTATCAGCTATGAAGTGGAAGATACTTAAGTTTGGGTTTCAGAGTACAAAATAGTTATGATGCTAAGACATAGGTAACTAATTATATCATTAAACTTTTTTTTTCCCTTAAGCTTTAATTGTGGTCTGTCATCAGGACAGGGTCAAGGTTTCAATCTCAATTTGGACATCTGAGTCACTCCACTGTTAGTGATTGGCAACCATAGAAGTCAGAAGCAGCTGCATAATGATTCTGGATCTGTGACCCCATTGTTGACCATTTACTTGTATGGGTCTCACTAGAAATCTCTGCCTCTACCAGTAGAGTACGTGTCATATCTTAAATTATAAAGAAGTGTATTCTTTGCTAGTCATTTAAACTGCTGGTTTGTGAGTATAAACATTGTTGGGTAAAATAATACATTGTTAAATATTTTAGTTTCAGTAGAATTTAACATTTCTCAAGTTTTTCATTGAGTTTCTTGTGCTCTCTATGCTGTCACTTTAGGTCTTACCGGGCTTTTCATGAAAATAGTGCTTCCCTGCTCGACAAAAGTATTGCTTTTTGACAGGATTAGAAGTTCTAGGAAAACTCTAAATTTTTGTGAATTTATGACTATAATGGTTGCCATGTTCTAAATATGTCCATTGCAGATTATCTTCATTCCGAAAGGTCAGGAGGGAGGTAAAGAATGACTTTACAGTGGGTTGTAATTTGAATTCACTAATGAGGAACTACTGAAATTAAAAAAAAAACAACAAAACTGTATTTAGGAGTGCCTAATTGTTCTAGAGTTTTAAAGTAGACAATTTTGCAAATACTGTTTCTATCTTTCATGAGTTTATAAAAAACAGCACTGACAGTATGAAAGAGAGAGGTATACAGTCCAAAACACTAAAATAAGTAGATTGTGAAAGTATTCAGATCACACAATTGTCAAAGGTAAGTGCAATTTGAGGAATAGGCCCTAGGGCAAATGTAAGTAATGTGAAGACTACGGGATGCCTAGAAGTTATCAATTTTCCTCAAGTTTAGAGCAGCATGTCTCAAATTATGCTTTGGCATGTGATGGGCTCGCAATGGAAAATAAGTTCAGATATGCCACTTTGGATATTGTGACCTCCTATTGGACATTCACAGTGTAAACCAGACTCTTAAAATGGCTTATAATACAAAATCAACTTATTTGAGCTTTTTACAGAACTGTCACAATATGCTTATCGTGTGTTACAGAAGTGTTTTTGGTAGCAGTTTTGTAAATGTTGTTCAGGAAATATATTTGAGTGGAAAAAAGTAATCAGATTTGTCCCAAGTTTTGAAATGTAACTATCTCTGAATAGCAGTGCAGTGGTACCTTAAACAGTTCTGTGGATGCAAAGCTCTCTTTCCATGAAGGTGGCAATATTTAAAATCCCCTTTAATCAGGGGAAACAGCGTTGGGCAGTGTTCCATGGCTAATTCAAAGTGTTCTTACTTACTCATGTTTAACAGAAACCTTCGTGTATAAAACTTTCATTTGTTCAGGAGTAAAGGCTAACAGACTTTCAAATCATAGTGATTTTAACGAGGTTGCCTTAAGTAAGTAAGTGCAATCTTCTTTTTTGGGGATTTTCTTCCATTTATTTAAAATACTCGAAACCATTCTGATGTTTGTTTCATTTCTATGAACATAGAAAAGAATTTGAGGAGTCCTTGATATTTCTCTTCCCCATAATGAGAAGGTTTCATTTGATTTTTATCTCATCTTGACATTGGCTTTTTAAGGCTTCTCTCTACAGTATTCCTCGTCTATGTTCAGGAGAATTTTAGGCATCACCATTTGTAGTCGAAGAGGAGGTATTTCAGTATATTACTGTAAGTGCTTAGCGTTTAGTGTAAATGAATGTAGGAGTTAGAAGGAATGATATGTCCCATTCCCCTTAGGTGCCCTCCAGTTTTCGTACAGTGGACTGGCTAGCACTTTACCTTCACATGAATAGCTGTGGAGCCTCTGGTGACTTTTCCACTACATGAATTGTTTCCTAGCACAGTGTATTGGTGTAGATGCTTTGGGCTACAACCTCAGAAAACTCCAACTGAAGCTGGTTAAAATGACAACCAAAAAAGTAGCTCATATAATGGAAAGTCCAGCCTTCAGCATTGGTTGATGCAGCTGATCCAGTGTTTCATTAAGGATTCATTTTCTTCTGTGTTCTATGTTGGCTTATTCTTAAGGCTGGCTGCCAGGTGCAGTCAGAGTGAGCTGATTTCTTTTTCATGTCTCATAAAGAAAAGCACCTATACCACTACTCTACATTATAGAGTAGTGGTTTACATGCTTAATGTAGTGCTGGCATATAGTGAGTGCTCAGTAAATACCTGATTTATTATATTATTGAGGAGAAAGATCCTGACTTGCTGTTGATCTTTTCAAGAATACTTCATTTTGAAGAGAAAAACAAATATCACTTATTAACACATATATGCGGAATATAGAAAAATTGTACAAATCAACTGGTTTGCAAGGCAGAAATAGAGACACAGATGTAGAGAACAAACATATGGACACCAAGTGGGGAAAGTGGGGAGGGTTGGGGGGGAATGAATTGGGAGATTGGGATAGCAAATTGTACACTCTAAATATATGCAGTTTATTGTCTGTTAACTGTATCTCAATAAAAGTCCTTAAAAAAAAACTTCATTTTGCATCTCATTGGCCAGAATTAGACCACATGGCCATTCTCAATGATTCCTTATCAAAGATGTAATTATTCTTAGACGAGTTATGTCCACTTTTTGAGCAGAGCTCAATTTCCTAAATATGCTATTCCTATCTAATAGAAGAGTGAGGGGTGGGTAACAAGAGTATTTTGGTGTGGGGTGGTGCATACAGTCTGTCCATTACAGATGTGGTTTTCTCTGCCTTATTTTCTTTCCCTCTGGGATAGAGAGATACAACATATACAGTATGTTTTAGATGGTAAAATATTTAAATAAAATACAGTTTATTTTCATAATAGATTCCTTCTTTTCACCCACACATGAAATGCATTCCAGGGCCTCCTGTTTTATTTCTATCTCTGGTAATAACTTTTCTCTCCCAAAATGTATTTCTGAAACAGATTTGTTCTGTTTTGGTTCTATGTAAACAGCTCTCAGAGCAAGCAAATTTGGTTTTAAAATTTGACCCTGCCCCTAAACTAATTGTGTGACTTTGGGCAAGATGCCTAACTTTTCTTTATGTCTGTAGAATTAGAATAACTGTACCTGCTCCACAAGATTGTTATAAAGATTAAATAATATATATATTGAAGTATCTGACAAGTTTTTTCAGCTCTTCCTTTTTAGTTCTCAGTTTATATACCGTATCTAAAACTCCTCTAATTTGGGGCCAGTACAGATATTGTTTGCGTGAAATCCATTTTCTTGTCCTAGAATTTAATACTTGTATTTTTGTCACCCTGTCCATCCTCGAAATGTGAAGTTAATGCCCAGCTTACTTTTCAATCATATGGTGTTATTTTTCCATTAAATTGGCCAATAAAGATTTCTTGTGTTTAGTTGAGGGGCAGAGGTACCACTTCTTAATTTATTAACTAGTTTAGTATTATCTGAACCAGAGTCCATTTCAGGGTGACATTTCTACATGATATTTTGTTTTTCTTTCCTGCTTCAGATAATATCCCCCCAGGTGGGATTGGTTGCCTATTTACCTCCATATAATTAATTCAGAATTTTATTTCATTACTTTTTAATGATATTAATGATAATTGCTTACATTTGTTAAATATCTGAGGTAGTGTGCTATCATTACTTCAGTAAAAGTATGCCAATTTTGACAAGTAGTTTCATATAATACCTCTAATTTTTATATCCTGGCAGACTATTAAAATTATTTTCCTCGTATGAAGCTAGTAAATGCAAAATAAGATTTAATAACACCCATATTCTTCAGTAAGTTAATACCAATGCATCTATTTAATTTAATAAAGATTATTAAAAAAACTCCCTAATATTTACATATTTAAGTTTCCCTAAGATATGTCAGCATTAGAACTTTTTTGGATTTTTAAAGGTAAAGAGGGTGGCTTTTTTATGGGAACTTGTGAATAGTTGTCTGGGTTTCCAATATAAGTCCCCTTACAATTTTTTTTTTTTTTAATTTATTATTTATTTTCTTTCTTTATTTTGGCTGCACTGGGTCTTAGCTGCGGCATGCGGGATCTTCGTTGCAGCATGCATATGGGATCTAGTTCCTCAACCAGGGACTGAACCCAGGCCCCCTGCCCTGGGACTGCGGAGTCTTACCCACTGGACCACCAGGGAAGTCCCCCCTTACAATTTGATATTTGAAGATGATAAGTGCTGTGGAATAATGTGAAAGGGTTAGGAAGATGAGAATTATTAATACAAGAGATGATTCAAAGGAAATGGGTTGAACTCAAATGAGACTTGTGTGTTAACTTGGCATTTTACCAGGTGCTTAGTGTTTCTTCAGTGGATAGATTAATGAAATGGAAGAGACTATAAAATGACAAAATGCCTCTCATAGGATAGGCTGGAAACATTGGGGAGAAAAAAGAGGCTGATTTTATTTGTCATCTCTTAACAGAATTTTTTCCTACACAAACTGACGGTGCAGGTTTTCTCTAGAAGCCCCCTGTTAACCAGTTCATTCAGGTTGTCTCCCTTCTACTATTATACCTGACATGAAACTTCTGAGTGAAATAGCATTTCCACTTTTTTCTTTTTTGTTTTTTTGCACTTTACTCTCCTCTAGAAATTACTTCACTTCCGGATATCTGATTTAATCTCATACCCTTTATATAGACTCAGGAATTTTATTGTCATATTTTTTTATGCGAAGTTATTAAGGTAGAATAAGTGAAGGCATGATGATATGTACTTCCTTTTAGAAGCCACTTTTGGAATCTGAAATGCCTCGTCTGTTATTTTATTCATTAATGTGGAATGTATAAATCATTTGTTTCATTTAATTAAGATACTATGAATTCTGTGTATTATAAAAATACTTGCTAGCTATTAAATTAGTTTTAACCAGGCCTTAAGTTTCTAAGATATCTGTAATATTTTTTGTTGAAGCTTTAACAGCATATTTTTTATTAATTCAGTTGTCTAAAGATAATAAAAGTTGCTTTTATTTCTCTGTATCCTGTTTCCTTCATGATGCTCAATAGCTTAATTCTTCCAGCTGGCATTTTGAAAATTCTAGGCTTTTAAAATTTTTTAATTTTTTATTGAGGTATAATTGACATACAACTTTGAGTAAGTTTAATGTGTATAGTGTGTTCATTTGATGCACATATATTGCAAAACAAACATCAATATAGCATTATGTAACACCTCTACCATGTTACATAATTATCTTTTTTCTTTCTTTCTTTCTTTTTTTTGGTGAGAACAATTAAGATCTAGTCTCTTAGCAACTTTGAAGTTTATAGTACAGTGTTGTTGACTGTAATGTCTATGCAGTGCATTGGATCTAGTTATCTACTAGCTTCACTTTTGTACCTGTAAACATCACCACCCCAATTCCCACTTTGGCAGTGGAACTTGGTTTCACCTGAGTGTAATGTCACTGTTCCTTTTGGCAGAGGATGGTCACTGCTGTTTATTTTGTCTTCTGTCCATTTTTCCTCATTTGTGGACAAACATCTTTTCCCTGCTCTTTCCTTTTTCTGCTGTTCTGCTTTACCTTTCAGTCTTTTCTAGATATTATCTGGTATGAGGTGATCTGCTAATTGATTTATCTAACCACTTAATAGGGCTCTCTCCAACTCACTTTGCCTGCCCAGTTTTGTTTTTCCATTTGATATTTATTTCTGCCCTGAATTCTGTTACATACCTTCAAGTGTGAAGTAGTGTAAATAGCTGAAGTACTTCAGTTCCTCAGATACATGTTTGAAAAGCACATGACTACTCATAGATGTGCAGTAACCATACTCTCTGATGCTGAGAGGTTGGGATGAGTCCAGGTTTCCCGTGTCAGGTTTCTCTCCTCAGATATGTTTTAACTACAAGAAGTCATTTCTAATCGAAAAGCATTTTTTAGTGTTTACTGATAACTACTTAATTCTGTGGTTGTAAATATTTGGTCTTTGAATGCAGCTTTATGAAGCATTCAGTGTATCCAGTGTCACATATTTTTTTTTAAAGGTTATGTTCCAAAACAGGGTTTTACAATGCAGATTGTTACAGTATCCCCTTTATAAAATATATATTATGTCCACTTTGTTATTTGTGTACACATTAGTCTTCTTTTGGTATGAACACAAATTGTACACTAGATTTAAAGAATTTGAGAATTAAGTCAATACATGTTCTAATTGTGTACACAGATTAGACATACGCTAGAACCAGTGTTTTAGAATCTAATTGGTTGCATACCTTTACTTTTACAAAATGTGGTAGAAAGGAATTGGGAGACTAGGTAGGACACAGTTACAGGAAGAAAGGTGAGCAAGATCTGTGGATGAATGCATGGATGGATGGATAAAAGGTAACACATCCTAGAGATCTTAAGGAGTTTTAATAAAGGAGTTAATTTATTAACAGATTCAATGTGAGTAGAGATTCCCCATTCATTGACTTGAATCACTTTTCTGTTAACTAAAGTAATGACTAAAGAAAGTAGCAGCAGGTTTTGAGATTGGTAGGTGAAAAGCCTCTGAATGGAGATGGGTCATTTGGGAGTATATTGAGCTGGAGGTACCCAAGGGATATCAGATGTTGGTATAGACAGCTATAAGTCTGGAGCTGAAAAGAAGGGCTAGAAATAAGATTTTGTACATCTTCAGTATAGAATGTCTTTTGTCTTACCTTTTTCTGTTAAAGTTTTGGAAGAGACCTAAACTTCAAAAGAAGGAGCCTCTTCTTTTGAGTGAAGATCGACAGGATCTATTAGCTATTAGTCATTGGTGCAGTAGAGTCTCTCCTTGAAACTGTTATAGTAATCTTGTATTACAAAGAGAATGGAAGAACTGAGTTTGAGGGCTTTGAGAGAACCTCAGTCAGATCAGCTTGGCCAGGCATCGTAGCTCACAAACACTACCAAAACTTTCGTTTTAGTTCTGTATCTTATTTTCAGAGACCAAATCCCTAAAGTAAGTACCATCACATCCCAAGGCATTTCCCTAGTTTCATTCATTTATCATAGACTATTAGTTTTAGGAATGAAGTTTGTTGGTTTTAAATCATACTTTCAAAATTGTGGCTGTTTCATAAGGGCTGTGTACACATAAGTTGTTTCCTCAGCCTGAAGGACCTTTCTTCCCTCATCTGTATCTTTTGGACTCTGCTGTGGAATTGTCTTTTAAACTTCTATTAGAACATTAATTTCAGTGAGCCTTTTATTCACTTGCGTAGATGCATAGCCATTATAGAGTGCCTGCAGTAGAGTAAAAACTGGTTGCCAACATTTTATTCTTAAAAAGCTGCATCTCCTTTAATTGAATATAGACAGCAGTATTGACTACACATACCTTGTCTACATGAACTGAAATAAGGCTTTTGGGGTAAGCACACAATTTACGAATTTTAAATATTGGATTTAACCCCGACTGTGCTTTGGAATAATTTGCAGAAGCTTATCTGGTTCATAGGGTGTGGTCCCCAACCCACTGAATCAGAAAATCCAAGATTGGATCTGGAATCCAAATATCACTCCAAATTAATAATTTATACATACAACCATAATTTGTCAGTTATGAAAAGTTATCTCATTGCTTGTCTTCAGGATTGGGAATACAGTTGGAGGGGTCTACAATTGAAAAGATTGTGAGATAATTCACAGACCATACAGCTAGAAGTAAAACACTTTAAAGGGAAATAAAATCTTTAAACTCGAGTTTTGTATGATAATTACATCACTATAGATTTCCCCCTCCAGATAGAAATCAAGTTCCTTAGTCTATAGAAAGCAAAATACTGTAAAGTTATTTTGAAATATTGAACCGGGTCAAAACCTTTTCAAGAAAAAGTGACTTGGGTGATAAAGATGTCAACAGAAACTGTAATGAATTGAACCTCGTATTAAATTGGACCAGAAGTGCTCTATTAAAAGAAAATCACTGTAACATTAGAAAAAAATGTCTTAGATAAACCTTCTTGCTTGGAAATTAATTTTCTATAGAATGCTTGCTGCCTTGAGGTTTGTATATAGTCTTTGAACTGCAAAAGCCTCTACTACATAGTAACCATTTCACACAGCAGTAGTCAGTTTCAGTACTGCAATATTTCAGTGTGAGGTGCCCTTATTTCCTAGCTTTCTGTTGGTTGCAAGGATGGGTGCTAGCTATTTTACCATGGCATCTTCAGGTTTGGGGCGGATTATCATAGTTGATAGTTATTTCTGCTGGTTTATATGTTAAAGATATTTTGCATCTGGCTTAGATACTAGAAATGAAACAGTGACGTCATGCCATCCCCACCTTCGTCCCTCATCTCCTTTTAGTTTACTGAAAGGTGTATCTGTGGTTTTCTTTATGTGGGATGGTTTTGTGTGGCTATTCTTAGTTTCTTAAATTTAAGTAATTCTGTAAGTTCTTTCATTCTCACATGCCTGTTTTTGAATATGTACTCTTTTGCTGAGTTAATTTTTACGCATCATTGCGGTTTGGAAATGTTTAATATTTCATGATGTTTTGGGTTTGAAATGTTTGTCAGTGACTTCATTGCTGATTTTAAGAGTGGTTAATAATTACATAAAACATGATCCAAACTTTCTGCCAGGTTTTGTTATAGGACCTTGAATGTTGATACATGAAATGTAGGTTGGGCAGTTCGGATTATGCATCTCTCTGCTCTTTGTGGGGTTTCAGTGAAATAGTAAAACTAAAATACTGCCGTCTTAAAAGGGTGTTTCTTTGCAGGTCAGTTTGCATCCTTTGGCTCAGTTAGGAAAGGTCTGTCTTCTCTTATCTAAATATTAATATATGCTGGCAGGATAGATTCGACTTAGAAATGTAGTACAATCTGAATGTGTGGCTGCTGTACCTCTTTTTGTCTAGAGGAAAACAATTGGTTATAAGGCGTGCTTTGCTTTCATAGTACTCACTTTTTAAAATAGTCTGTTTTCTATTGCTATGGTAGCACAATAAAAGGATGTTTGAGGGCATAAAATCAGCTTTGTAGGCCAGGGGAAAATAAAAGCAGTTCTTGAAGTGTTCAGATGTTGGATTTTTTATTTCATTCACTCAGTCACGGCAAATAATTTTTCACTTTTGTTGATCATTGTGTCCCTAGTATCTGCATTGTCCTAAGGATATTATAGGGTCTTGAAGTATTTGTCGAATGGATTAAATATTTAATATTTAAGGGTCATAGTCATTTTGTTCGTAGCTCGCGCATTCAGAATATTACAACTCTTAAATATTGAGTACTGCAGATGTAGGCTAGCCTAATTATGCATGCACATAACAGACATTCGTGAATGAATATAGTAACTACTGTTTCATACCGAATTATGCCTTCTAATCTTTCTTTCATTTTAACACTTGGTAGCTGACATTAGTTTATTTTTGTTAATTGAGGGTTTTAATTGATCAAGTGTAGTTTTGTTGATTCTGTGTTGAAATACAGTACTAAGAGTTTGCTGCTGATTTCTCTTGATAAACAAAGTTCCGATAAAGAAAGTTCTTTTGGGCTTATATCTAGAAGTTGTCATTGTACATATCAATTTTCATTTTGTCTAGCAGTTAAAAAAAATACAACTCTTTAGACATTTGGATTGTGGATAGGCGTGGTAATTTTTAGAAAATGGTTTCTACTTTGGCTT
Source organism: Hippopotamus amphibius kiboko (assembly GCF_030028045.1). Taxonomy (NCBI): domain Eukaryota; kingdom Metazoa; phylum Chordata; class Mammalia; order Artiodactyla; family Hippopotamidae; genus Hippopotamus; species Hippopotamus amphibius. The sequence goes on along the minus strand of NC_080203.1, from coordinate 96,764,016 downwards.
TTGATTACTTTTAATAGTAAAAATTTGTGGAGACTCAGAAAATTTGAATATACATTTCTGGAAATATTTTTTAGAAGAGTTCAAAGAGATTTACCTTTTTTAAATTTTAAATATTTTATACCAACTCTAATACTTGTTTGCCTTCTCTTAGTTTATATAGCAGGTTTAAAGTTGATAAACTAGATGCCAAATAGCACCCAGTGTTCTTTATGATGATTTGTATTCTTAAAGATTAACATTACATCTTGAGTTTGACATGTATCTTGGGGGGTGGGGGCAGCTTATGATATTATTACAAGTGGATGCTGTAAATTAGTAGTGGTTTAATATTACCTACATGCTAGATATTTTACTATATGGCATCTTTAGGTTTGGGGGTTGATGATCATAATTGATGGTTATTTCTGCTGATTTATGTCTAATAGGTACATCTATTTTGCATCTGATTTAGATACTAGAAATGATGTGTTCTATTTGAAGTGTTCTATAACTAATACTTCCTATTTTCTAGAAGACTTAAAAACCTGATTCTTTTTCCATATAAACAAAAATTTACATAGGATAACTTGATATCAAGTTAATTCTTACCCTAATTCTCCATTCTCCACCGTTTGAAGGAAATAATGCAGCAACCTGTTTGTTGTCAGCAATAAATGTTCAAGGTGATGCTAGTTGGTTGTCTACTATGTTTTATTTGCATAGCATAGTTTCATTTTTTTTTAAATTAATTTATTTGTTGGCTGTGTTGGGTCTTCATGCTGCACACGGGCTTTCTCTAGTTGCGGCGAGCGGGGGCTACTCTTCGTTGTGCTGCACAGGCTCCTCATTGTGGCGGCCTCTCTTGTTGTGGAGTAAAGGCTCTAGGCGTGTGGGCTTCAGTAGTTGCAGCACACGGGCTCCATAGTTGTGGTTCATGGTCTCTTGAGCACAGGCTCAATAGTTGTGGTGCACGGGCTTAGTTGCTCCACAGCATGTGGGATCTTCCTGGAGCAGGGATCGAACCCGTGTCCCCTGCATTGGCAGGCGGATTCTTACCCACTGCACCACCTAGGAAGTCCCATAGTTTCATTATTATATTAGATCTTCCATACCTGAAAATTATTTTAAGATACATTTATATGATTGAATTTAGTGCATTAATTTTCTCACTCTCTTCTTGCAGCATTTTCAGTTAGCTTTGGTTGACTGTAATCCCTGCACTTTGTCCAATGCTGAAAGTAAGTATTAAGTACCATAGTTTTCTACATGTGTTCAGATCACTTCATGGCAAATAATAGTAATAATAATAATAGTCATAAATCTTGTGTAATTTTTTTACTCTAGAGTTGTTGAATCTAACTGTATTTGTTGCCATGGCTACTTGTACAAATGGAACATGTGAGACCAGTTATTATGAGCAGCCTGCATCTAAAATAGATATGCCAGTGAACTGGGTTTTTGAATTAAAATTATCTGTGCTAGTGAACAAGATTGATTATTTCTGTATTAGTTACATTGTAGATGACTGGGGGGATTAAAAATAGGATCTGCCAGTCTTCTGGGAAAACTGAGTATACAAAGATTCATATGTGTTAGCTCACTGATTCGTACTTTGTGGTATTAAAATTATTGGTAATTATGAAGATATACTTTGATTTTCTACTGTAGTTTTATCATCATACATAAAGATTGAGGTGAGATTTTTCAATTAGTTTAAAAAGAATGTGTGTGAAGCATGTTCTGATACAGTGGTTTTCTTTAGACATTTGTTTTCTGCTTCTACATCCGTTTCTTTCCAAAAGCAGATTGGGTTGATTATGATGTGTTTATCAGTAAGTATGTGTTGACATATTTATTTAGTGTACTTTAAGGTAGCCAATAAAAGTTTAAAGAATATTCGTTGGATTCAAGCCGATTTCTTTACCACTTTCTTACTTGAACAATAAAATTTTTAGAGTGTATGAAAAATTGAATCATTCTTCATGAAAATTTCAGATCAATCGAAAGATTCTAGTTTTTACAAAGTCAATATATTGCTATAAGTGACTTCATTTTTTTAACCATATAGAAAGGAGTTTAGTGAAGAGTAGTCTCAGTGGTAAAAATGCCCCCAAAGGATTGAATTAATGAAAAAACTGTAGAAATTTGAATGTAACTTGCATACAACATGAATTAGGACATAGTGTGGATTAAATCATCATCTAGACCAGACTGATTATCTCATACTTCTACTAAATGCAATTTTCAGAGAAAACTGAATTCTGTTTTCTTTAAACTAAGCTCAGGATTTAGTACTGATCAGTGTATTTCCAGAACAAATGGTAGGAAGTTAACAGTATTTTAATTTCTAAGATGAGATTTAATTAGAAAAAGGATTTAACCCACTGATATATTAATTTATAAAGTTAATTTTTTATACTTTTCCCTTAATTGTATATCCAGGTTATATAAACCATCTTGAATTTAAACCCTTAAAATCCTTTTAAAATTAATTTATGGGAATAAGAAAAAAATCTGATTTTCATTTAATTGATTGTATCTAGTGCCTAAAAACTAACCTTCATACGTACTTGTCAGTTTCAGTGATAACCTTGAGGGATGTTTCGTAAATTTCAAACTAAATATTTTTGTAAATCCTCATTCTGTTCTACTCTGTTGAGGTTAAATCTTAACTTGTAGATCATTACTCCTGAGAGGAAAACACCTATGTAGAATGAGTGCCACAGGGCAGACCTTTCTTGTCGAATTCGAAGAGGAAAGTTTGAACAATCATGAATACATTTTCGAGCTTACCACGGCTCTCTTTCTGTTGGTTGTTGAGAAGGGAAGTAAGAGTGAGCGTGACCAATGTCCTGTTTTGCACAGGACTGAGGAATTTTCCCAGGCTCAGAACTTTGAGTGCTAAAAGGTTGGTCACTCTAATGGAAGAGCATGTGCTTTATTTAGAGACATTAGGCCATTATAGTTCAGTGGATTTGGGTAGTTTATTTTTGACAATCGACATAACACTTGATAGCCATGATGATAATGGCTGATGTCTCATAGAGCACTAGCAAGCATAAACTACTTAACTTTGAGCTAGACATTATTACTGTTTAAACACCAGGCTCTTTATTATCTTTGTAAAACTTATTTCTCTTTGAATTTTTTGTATCATTACCTATTTAGATATGCCACAGACCTTGACTATTTTTCGAAATTTTCCATATTACTTTGTTGTTCTACAAAGGTCAGAGGAGTGTAGGAAATAAAGTGAGCTTTAAAAAAGTCTGTATGAGATTTCTGTTTTATGGCACAATTCATGTATGCAATTAAAAAAATAAGTAGATACACTTGCTGCTGCTAGAGCTATTTAAGAGGGGTTAATTACAGTTTGTGTTTTGAAAAGTAGAATCCTAATGATGTGAGACTTCTCATTATATGATTTCCCCTTGGGATAAATTTGTTTCTTCTAGATTTAATTAATTCTATTAATTCTAAAAATAATTATTCTGAAAAAAGTTTAATTTCAGAACCTTTTATGGCAATATTTGTTAAAAATTTCTGTCTCTAATTGAGACTTGCCAAGTGGAGCTTTTTCTTAGTTGTATGGCTGTGTTCCACTTTGAAGAGGACTTTTAAGAATTTAAGTATAAATTGATTTTCACACCACAAAAGATGATACTTGATTTAGTAACTCATGGGATAGGAAAGCCCTTGCTGAATCTGGAGGAAGTTGGGATGGTAATAGAATGCCACCTTGCTGCTGATCTTTTCTCCCATGTCACGTTTATTAAAGGAGTAAGAAGATTGGGGGAAATGGGCATAGATTTTCCATCTCTTCCTCATTTTCTTAACCTGTAACCCAGTCTCGCTCTAATGATGTAGTGAGGTGAGATTTGGACTGGAAATCTCAAGGAGAGCTGTGCTGGAAAAGGGGACTAGGAAATAAAACCCCTCACCAGATATAGGTAAAGGGGATATATATATATCTGTAGAACTTTTATTATTATTTTTATGTGCTTTTTCACATAAAGTTGGCTTTCATCTTTTAAAGGTGATGTTTTTATTTTGTCTCGTCTCTGATTAACATATGATATTTAATGATTATATATAGAGAGGCAGTGCTTTACTTTTGATCCAAAAATGTTGTTTAATTTTAAAGTTCATTATATATTTTGTTTTGGTCTTTATGCTTATTTACTTCACCTGTTCCCAGGTGCTGGTCTAGGAACAGGTATCAGAATCCCTTGCAGTACTCAATAAAAAGGCACCTTTCCAGGCCTTGTCTGGGATCACTGAATATAATCTCAGGGATTTCTATTTTTAACAGCCTCCCAGGTGAATCTTATAGTTACGGGAGTCAGAGAGTTAGTTTATGATACCGATGAGAAATTGGTGATAGCTGTGGACCTTGTTTTTAAAGATCCACATATATATTATACATATAATTTTGAAAGGCTCCCATACTCCTTGAAATCCAACTATGAAGTCCAGTTAGTTAGAACATTAAAAGAAAGAAAAAAGATTTGTCATTGAAGGATGAAAATCATATTATTTAAGTAAACCAGAATCCAGTTTTGATTCCTGGTTTAGTGTTGCTTTTGTTGAATCATTCATATTCTGGTTGTGCAGTATCAGGAAGAGCTGAAAATAAAAGCTGAAATACATATATTTTTATTTGATTTTCAAGAGATCCTTGCTAATGTTCGGACTGTTCACTATTCTGGCCTTCCAAGTGGTTTGACTTTTAAAAAAAAATTATGAAGAACTGATAGAAAAGTGCAACTTATTTCCTCTGTGTGTTATTACTAGTGTCATCCTTGTCTGTGATTTGTTTATAAACGTTGATATGAAATATGGTATAAGGAAAAAATTAGAGGGTTTTTTTGTTGTTTTAATCAAATACTTTCGTTTCTTTTTTTGACTTGTAACTCAGGTTTTAAGTACTGTGTTTTGAAATGTATAGATTATAAAAGTTTATTTGCTTAATGTTGCCATTTTAAACTTTGTAAGAAGTATACCCACTTGCTACAGATTTTAATGTTGATTTTAATAATTACATTGACAAAATTTAGTAACACCCAACAATGAATACATGTGGTTTCTTATCATGTTCATGTATGTTTGTTTGTATATTCTATTTTATTAAAAATAAAAGTTATGTTCCGTAATTATTTAAATCTGTGTAGTAGAGATCATGCTTATATTTTACATTTTATATTCTTAATTAAATTTACCCAAACACTGCTGTATTGTTATTGATTTTTGTTTTCCATCATCTTTGCAGTTCAATTTCACATTGCTCACTTATATGAAACCCAGGTAAGTGTTTTAACTTAGCTTTCTTAAAACAAACAAAAATGATCACCCATACCATTTTAAGTGGAATCGGATATACAGATAATTTAATGGCGTTCAGGGCATTACTTCTTACAATTTTATACTCATTAAATGTGTTCAAGATTTTGCTTTAGTGTTACAGTTATTACACAGAGTGCTTGTTGTGTATAAAGAAGTTTCATTCAATATGCTTTGCCTCTAAACTCAAACTATCTGTAGGCTTAAATGGTTGTATTTAAGAAAATTTCTCTTATTCTCAACGTGAAATGCCTAGTTTTCGTTTCAAAATGTTTATAGATGGTTGTTATAATGCATTGTTTTTATTTTTATTTTATTTTATTTTTAAGCTCTTTATTGGAATGTAATTGCTTTACACTCTTGTACCAGCTTTTGAGGTACACCAAAGTCAATCAGCTGTATTTATACATATATCCCCATATCCCCTCCCTCCCGCGACTCCCTCCCACTCTCCCTGTCCTGGCCCTCTAAGGCATCACCCATCATCGAGTTGATCTCCCTTTGTCATACAGCACCTTCCCACTAGCTATCTGTTTTACAGTTGGTAGTGTAAATATGTCTATGCTACTTGCATGGTTTTTAGTTTCACCTCTTAAGATTGAAATATCCCTTCCATGTATCACCATTTGAAAGGCGTATTAGTAACCTCTTGATGTCATTACCACTACTTTTATGGCTACTGTATTTAAAAAACTTTTTTAGTTTAAATTTAGAACATTTTATTCTTATGTATGGCAGATTTTGCTTAGTTATATGATAAAGGGCATAACACATAGACATTAAGTCTAAGTGGCAGTGGTGTGGAAAATTAGGCATAAGTTGGTGTGAGATTAAATATTAGGTAATATAACAGCTTTTTAGAAAAAAAAAATGCCATTATATTTCTACATAAGTCCTAAGGTCTGTTTTGTTTCAGAGCCACCATGGGGTGGTCTAAAAAATTAACGTCTGATTCCCAGACACCTCCATCTGCCTCCGCGCCACTCCCAGCCCCCACACGCACTTATGCGCCTGCACACACACGCACACATTGTGCTCATGTCCACTGACTCAGAATTGATATACACTCAGGTGTGGGTGCATTTGAGAATTACATGCATGTTGTTGATCAGAGTCTTTACCTACCAATGCTAATCCCAGCCTCCTGCCAACTGCCGGTTTTTGCAGAATCAGTAAAGGCACCAGGGTGAAAGCAGCTATGGAAATAAGCTTCCTCTCCAAAGTTCTTTCCCTTGGAGTCTTAACTCCTTCTGTTTTCATTACCTCAGGAGATCTCTGCTGTCTTCAAAAGGATGAGCTCTGATTTTTTCCCCCAGCTTTTCTAGTTCTTAGTCAGATCAACCTGGTCTGTCATTAGGTAAAGAAGATGTTATCTCACCTTTCTTTTTAATGATTGTTTTTCGCTTGCAATGGAATTCTATTTGGTTATTTTTATTTGACCACTTTAAAATTTATATTCCATTGGCTTGCGCCCTTCTGATGAGAAGTTGTCTGTTGGTGTTAAGTTTTTTTTAAATCTTGTGAAGGTCATGTGGGGACAGGGCCCTCCCCCCAGTGATTCTTTCATGTGATAACTTTTAGTGCCCATTAAGCAAAATGAAAAGAACAAAATTTGTTCTGGGTAGAGTATGTAATTATTAGATGACAGGAAGAAGACACTAAGCATATGAAAGGATTGAAAAATCTCTACTCCAGTGGTTATAAAAAGGATTTTTATTTTCAGGTGCAAAGTTAAGGAAAACAGAAAGGTTTACCTACCTGCCCAAAGTGTACAGTGTGATGATTTGATATATGTATGATTCCCCTCACTGAGTTAATTTTTTTTTTTTTTGGGGGGGTACACCAGGTTCAGTCATCTGTTTCCATACACACATCCCCGTACTCCCTCCCTTCCCCGACCCCCCCCCCCCCCTTGAGTCCCCCCCACCCTCCCTGCCCCAGTCCACCAAGGCATCTTCCATCCTTGAGCTGGACTCCCTTTGTTATACAACAACTTCCCACTGACTGTTTTACACTTGGTAGTATATATATGTCTGTGCTACTCTCTCGCTTCCTCTCAGTTTCCTCTTCACCCCCCGCCCCTCCCATACCTCGAGTTCTCCAGTCCATTCTCTGTATCTGCATCCTTGTTCTTGTCACTGAGTTCATCAGTACCATTTTTAGATTCCGTATATGTGAGTTAGCATACAATATTTGTCCTTCTCTTTCTGACTTACTTCACTATGTGTGACAGATTGTAGTTCTGTCCACCTCATTACATATAGCTCCATCTCATCCCTTTTTATAGCTGAGTAATATTCCATTGTATATATATGCCACATCTTCTGTATCCATTCATTTGTTGATGGGCATTTAGGTTGCTTCCATGTCCTGGCTATTGTAAAGAGTGCTGCAATAAACATTATGGTACAAGTTTCTTTTGGGATTATGGTTTTCTTTGGGTATATGCCCAGGAGTGGGATTACTGGATCATAGGGTAGTTCTATTTGTAGTTTTTTAAGGAACCTCCAAATTGTTTTCCATAGTGGCTGTACCAACTTACAGTCCCACCAACAGTGCAGGAGAGTTCCCTTTTCTCCACACCCTCTCCAACATTTGTGCTTTCCAGACTTTGTGATGATGGCCATTCTGATTGGTGTGAGGTGATACCTCATTGTGGCTTTGACTTGCATTTCTCTGATGATGAGTGATGTTGAGCATCTTTTCATGTGTTTGTTGGCCATCTGTATGTCTTCTTGGGAGAAATGTCTATTTAGGTCTTCTGCCCATGTGTGGATTGGGTTATTTGCTTTTTTGGTATTAAGCTTCATGAGCTGCTTGTATATTTTGGAGGTTAATCCTTTGTCCGTTGTTTCATAGGCAATTATTTTTTCCCATTCTGAGGGTTGCCTTTTAGTCTTGTTTATAGTTTCTTTTGCTGTGCAAAAGCTTTTAAGTTTCATGAGGTCCCATTTGTTTATTCTTGATTTTATTTCCCTGATTGTAGGAGGTGGGTCAAAAAGGATGTTGCTTTGATGTATGTCATAGAGTGTTCTGCCTAGGTTTTCCTCTAGGAGTTTTATCGTGTCTGGCCTTACATGTAGGTCTTTAATCCATTTGGAGTTTCTTTTTGTGTATGGTGTTAGGAAGTGTTCTCATTTCATTCTTTTACATGTTGCTGTCCAATTTTCCCAGCACCACTTCTTGAAGAGGCTGTCTTTTTTCCATTGTATACTCGTGCCTCCTTTGTCAAAGATAAGGTGCCCATATGTGTTTGGGCTTACTTCTGAGTTCTCTATTCTATTCCATTGATCTTCCTTTCTATTTTTGTGCCAGTACCATACTGTCTTGATCACTGTGCCCTTGTAGTATAGTTTGAAGTCAGGAAGCCTGATTCCACCAACTCCATTTTTCCTTCTCAAGATTGCTTTGGCTATTTGGGGTCTTTTGCGTTTCCATACAAATCGTAAGATTTCTTGTTCTAGTTCTGTGAAAAATGCCATTGGTAATTTGATCGGGATTGCATTGAATCTGTAAATTGCTTTGGGTAGTACAGTCATTTTCACTATGTTGATTCTTCCAATCCAGGAACATGGTATGTCCCTCCATGTGTTTGTGTCGTCTTTGATTTCTTTCAACAATATCTTAAAGTTTTCTGCATACAGATCTTTTGCCTCCTTAGGCAGGTTTATTCCTAGGTATTTTATTCTTTTTGTTGCAATGGTGAATGGGAGAGTTTCCTTAATTTCTCTTTCTCCTCTTCCGTTGTTAGTGTATAGGAATGCAAGAGATTTCTGTGCATTAATTTTGTATCCTGCTACTTTACTAAATTCATCAATGAGTGCTAGCAGTTTTCTGGTAAAGTCTTTAGGGTTTTCTATATATAATATCATGTCATCTGCAGAGAGTGACAATTTTACTTCTTCTTTTCCAATTTGGATTCCTTTTATTTCATTTTCTTCTCTGATTGCTGTGGCTAAAACTTCCAAAACTATGTTGAATAATAGTGGTGAGAGTGGACACCCTTGTCTTGTTCCTGTTCTTAGAGGGAATTCTTCCAGTTTTTCCCCATTGAGAACGATGTTGGCTTTTGGTTTTTCATATATGGCTTTTATTATGTTGAGGTAATTTCCTTCTATGCCCATTTTCTGGAGAGCTTTTATCATAAATGGGTGTTGAACTTTGTCAAAAGCTTTTTCTGCATCTATTGAGATGATCATGTGGTTTTTATCCTTCAATTTGTTGATATGATGTATCACGTTGATTGATTTGCGTATATTGAAGAATCTTTGCATCCCAGGGATAAACCCCACTTGATCATGGTGTATGATTTTTTTAATGTGCTGTTGGAGTCTGTTAGCTAGTATTTTGTTGAGGATTTTTGCATCTATATTCATGAGTGATATTGATCTGTAGTTTTCTTTTTTTGTGACATCTTTGCCTGGTTTTGGTATCAGGGTGATGGTGGCCTCGTAGAATGAGTTTGGGAGTGCTCCGCCTTCTGCAATATTTTGGAAGAGTTTGAGAAGGATAGGTGTTAACTCTTCTCGAAATGTTTGATAGAATTCGCCCGTGAATCCATCTGGTCCTGGGCTTTTGTGTGTTGGGAGATTTTTAATCACTGCCTCAGTTTCCGTACTTGTGATTGGTCTGTTCATGGTTTCTATTTCTTCCTGGTTCAGTCTTGGAAGATTGTATTTTTCTAAGAATGTATCCATTTCTTCCAGGTTATCCAATTTATTGGCATATAGTTGCTTGTAGTAGTCTCTCATGATGTTTTGTATTTCTGAGGTGTCCGTTGTTACTTCTCCTTTTTCTTTTCTAATTCTGTTGATTTGCATCTTCTCCCTTTTTTTCTTGATGAGTCTGGCTAATGGTTTATCAATTTTGTTAATCTTCTCAAAGAACCAGCTTTTAGTTTTATTTATTTTTCTTATGGTTTCTTTCCTTTCTTTTTCATTTATTTCTGCTCTGATCTTTATGATTTCTTTCCTTCTGCTCACTTTGGGGTTTCTTTGTTCTTCTTTCTCTAGTTGTTTGAGGTGTAAGGTTAGGTTGTTTATTTGATCATTTTCTTGTTTCTTAAGGTAGGACTGTATTGCTATAAACTTCCCTCTTAGAACTGCTTTAGCTGCATCCCATGGGTTTTGGGTTGTTGTGTTTTTGTTGTCATATGTTTCTAGATATTTTTTGATTTCCTCTTTGATTTGTTTAGTGATTCCTTGGTTGTTTAAGAGTGAATTGTTTAGCCTCCATGTGTTTGTATTTTTTGCAGTTTTTTTCCTGTAATTGATATCTAGTCTCATGGCGTTGTGGTCTGAGAAGACGCTTGATATGATTTCAATTTTCTTGAATTTGCTGAGGTTTGATTTGTGACCCAAGATGTGATCTATCCTGGAAAATGTTCCGTGTGCACTTGAGAAGAAAGTGTAGTCTGTCGTTTTTGGATGGAATGTCCTATAAATATCAATTAAGTCGAGATGGTCTAATGTGTCATTTAAAGCTTGTGTGTCCTTATTTATTTTCTGTTTGGATGATCTGTCCATTGATGTAAGTGGGGTGTTCAAGTCTCCCACTATAATTGTGTTACTGTCGATGTCCCCTTTTATAGCTGTTAGCATTTGCCTTATGTCTTGAGGTGCTCCTATATTGGGGGCATAGATATTTACCATTGTGATATGTTCTTCTTGAATGGATCCCTTGATCATTATGTAGTGTCCTTCCTTGTCTCTTTTAATAGTCTTTACTTTAAAGTCTAATGTGTCTGATATGAGTATTGCTACTCCAGCTTTCTTTTGACTTCCATTTGCATGGAATATCTTTTTCCATCCCTTTACTTTCAGTCTATATGTATCCCTTGGTCTGAAGTGGGTTTCTTGTAGGCAGCATTATATAAGGGTCTTGTTTTTGTATCCATTCAGCCAGTCTGTGTCTTTTGGTTGGAGCATTTAATCCATTTACATTTAAAGTGATTATTGACATGTGTGTTCCACTTACCATTTTCTTAATTGTTTTGGGTTTGTATTTGTAGGTGTTTTCCTTTTCTTGTGTTTCCTACTTAGAGAAGTTCCTTTAGCACTTGTTGTAAGGCTGGTTTGGTGGTGCTGAATTCTCTTAACTTTTGCTTGTTTGGAAAGCTTTTGATTTCTCCCTCAAATCTGAATGAGATTCTTGCTGGGTAGAGTATTCTTGGCTGTAGGCTTCTCTCTTTCAGAACTTTCAGTATATCCTGCCATTCCCTTCTGGCCTGCAGAGTTTCTGTTGAAAGGTCAGCTGTTATCCTTATGGGTTTTCCCTTATATGTTGTTTGTTGCTTTTCTCTTGCTGCTTTTAATATTTTTTCTTTGTTTTTAATTGTCGTTAGTTTGATTAATATGTGTCTTGGTATATTTCTCCTTGGGTTTATTCTGTATGGGACTCTCTGTGCTTCTTGGACTTGGTGAATTATTTCCTTTCCCATGTTGGGGACGTTTTCCAGTATAACCTCTTGAAATATTTTCTCAGACCCTTTCTTGTTTTCTTCTTCTTCTGGGATGCCTGTAATTCGAATGTTGGTATGTTTAAGGTTATCACTGAGGTCTCTGATACTGTCTTCTAATCTTTTTATTCTTTTTTCTTTTTCCTGCTCTGTGGCAGTTATTTCCCCCATTCTATCTTCCAACTCACTGATTCGTTCTTCTGCCTCAGTCATTCTGCTGGTTATAGCATCTAGAGTATTTTTAATTTCAGTTATTTTGTTATCCATTGCTGTTTGTTTTTCTGAGTTCTTATGAACTGTTTCTTGTACTTTCTCTATTTTGTTATCGAGATTTTGTATCATTTTTACTATCATGACTCTAAATTGTTTTTCAGGCATTTTTCCTATTTCCTCTTCATTTATTTGGTCTTGTGGGTTTTTTTCCTGCTCCTTTGCCTGCATGGTGTTTCTTTGTTTCTTCATGGTTGTCCAAACTTTTGGGGTTGCTTGTCCTGGCGATAGAGGTGTTTATAGAAGACTGTCCAAGCCTCAGACTAATATCCAAGTATTGGATTAAACGAATATTAAGTCTAGGAAACACATACATGTATAAGACACACAATTACTGAATCCGTTAGGACATAAGGCTCTAGAAAGACCTGACAGAACTCCAGTGTGCTATCAGATATTCAAAGAGAAACCCAGCAGAAATTGACAACTGAAACAGAACAAATCAGAGACAAAAGCAAAAGCAAACAAACAACAAATAACACCCTACACATACAAACATCAATCCAGGGAGATTTTGTAAGCTAGGATCAAATATAGAAAAGAGCTAGAGTACCACCAGAGAGAATGGAGATTCTCAGAATGTAATTAGACAACTGTACTAAGAACTAAGATAAAGACAAAAGCCTAATATTAGATACCAAGGCAGTGCATCATCTGGAGAATAGAGCAAGGCGTCTGAGCAGACCGATAGTGTTGCTTGTAAGTATGTTAAGATAAAATAAACTTAAAAAGGCTGGAAGAAAGGGGAACAGAAGAGTGTAATGTGGTTGGAAATATGCAAATAAAAAGAGAGGAATAGAAATGTATAAAAGATAGGGATGAAAGGAGAGTATGAGAGATATTTTGTCCGTACTACCAAAAACTTAGCTAGATATAGAAGTATATAAAAAGGCAAAAAAAAAAAAAGAATAAAAAATATCATTAAAAAATTATGTTATAAAACTTGTAGATCCCTTAGGGCTAAGATCGTATTTAATAAATCAAAAAAAAAAAAAAAGAGAGAAAGAAAAAAAAAAATCCAGAACTGATCCCAGAATGGACCAGTTCAATAGGTATTGATACTACTATTTCTGTTTCCTTAGCGTCTCAGCTGTAAGTGTCCTTCTCCTTGCCTTGGGTTTTTTTTGCATTATTCTGTGACCAGCAGAGGTTCCTTTATTGTTCGTCTGTAAGCGTCGGTGTGTGGGGAGGGAGAGGGTACAATAGTGGCTTCTTCTCCTGGGAGTGAGTGAGCAGTGGCGCACTGTTGTTTCAGTCAGGGTTGGAGGTGCCTGTTGCAGAGGGCGCTGGTGGCTCAGGCGTAAACAGAGAGTCTTAGAGTTGGGCCTCTCTCGGGGTTTTTTTTTTTTTCTTTTTGATGCTGTTTTTTTTTTTTTTTTTTCTCTCTCGGCAGCCTCCCTGCTGCTGGCGTAGCAAGGGGTTTTAATCTAGCCCCGCCCGAGCGCCTGAGGGTGCTTGTTATCCCTGAGCACCTTAGGTGGCCCGCAGGGCATCTCTCCACTGCCTGTTGCAGAGGTGCTGAAAGAGAGGGAGAGGCTACTCCCGCAGCTCCTCCCCCCGGCCCATGAGCCTGCAGCCTCAAGCCACCATCATGGCCGGGCAGCTCTCAGGGACGGGCACTCCTCTCCGCGGACCTCCTCCCTCCTGTCCTCTCGGTCCGTCACCCTACCAGCAACAATGTTTCTCACCCTGAACCAGCTCTCCGGTTCCCACGCTCCCGCTCCTGGACCCTCTGTTCAGCCGCGGATCGATGTCTCGGTCCGGGAACGCTGAGCTGCGCTGCGGACCCTCTGTATGTTTCTCACTCCCTCCCGTCTGCCACAGCTCCGCCGCTTCACCCTCTCTGAGCCCTCGTAGATGCCTCCCTACCGGCTATGTCGGGCTCCCCGCAGCCCTCTCTGGTGTCCAAGGCCGTCTGCTGGTGTTCAGCTGGTTCTCTGTGGGAATCACTGTGTCCTTCCGTGCATTCCCAATGCATCTGTGGAGAGGGATGCACTGCACGTCTCTCTACTTCGCCGCCATCTTTTCTCTCCTCACTGAGTTAATTAACACACCCATCACCTCACATCTCTAAAGTGGTGGCAGTGAGAACATTTAAGTTTGAGTTTCTTAACAGACTTCAGTAGTACAATGTAGTGTTATCAACTATTGTCACCATATTATATGTTAGAGCCTCAGGCCTTATTCATCTTAAAACCGAAAGTTTGTACCCTTTTACCAGTCTCTCCCTATTTCTTCCACCTCCCCCCTTTCTACTCTCTTTTCCGTGAGCTCACCCCACCCAGCCCCTTTTCAAAAAGGAATTCACATATAAGTGATACCATAAAGTATCTGTCTTTCTCTGTCTGGTTTATTTCACTTAGCATAATTCCCTCTAGGTTTATCCATGTTGTCACAAATAACAGGATTTCCTTCTTTTTAAAGGCTGAACTATCATTCCACACACCACATTTTCTTGATCCATCTGTAGACAGACACTTCGGTTTTTCCCATCCTTGACTTTCATGAATAATGCTGCAGTTAACATAGGAGTACAGATAACTCATGAAGATAATGGTTTTGTTTCTTTTGGAAATATACCTGTACCCAGAAGTGAGATTGCTGGATCATATGGTAGTTCTGTTGAGGTTTGGGTAATTTTAATGAGATGTCATGTCATCTCACCCACACCCATTTTTAGATTATCTAAATAAAGATAATTTTGTTTCTCTGTATAATGTCATATCTCCAAATAAATATATTATGAAGCATTCTTAGATATTTATATCAATTAATTTACCTTTCCCATTTTATTAGCTGAGACCCCGGAGCCATTTTTTTTTTCCTATTAGTAATAATAATATTCACTGGCCTTCATTTCTTTTTCTTGATTTTAATGAAATAACTTGAATAGGCCACCATCTAAATTCTAAATAACCTTTAAAGGTTAAAGATAAAGGATTACTCCCTTTTAATTTTGTTATTACAGTGTTACTTATTTTTGAGTAGATAATCCAAAGTGAAAGTGCCTGAAAGAATACACAGTGAAGTCTCCTCCTCCCTCCTGGCCACCTGTTCCCCTCCTGAAAGCCACCAACCACTATAACCAGTGTTTTTTATATCCTTCCAGAGAAACTCAGCATATATATAAGCAAATCCATATATATGTTTCCACGTGTATTTGTTTTGTTTTTCTTTATTTTATTGAAATAATAGCACATTATATATGTTCTCTCTTAAGTTGGTTCTTTTAACTTAGTTTTATATTTTGGAAATCATTCCCTATCAGTACATGTAGAACTGTATTATATCCCTTTGCAGAGAGGTACTGTAACTAGTTTGTTCTCCCTTGAGAGATAGTTACAGATAATGTTGCTATGAATAACACTGTTGATAAGAATTATTAGTTTCATTTTTAACATTGTCTTCTAACTATCCAGCAGTAGTTTATTATTGGAACACTGTAGACTAGTTTCATTTATGTATATTATACAAATCTCAAAATTCTAAAGAAAAATAAATTCCAGCTGACATTTAAAGATGCAGTAAGTATGTCATGATTACCTAGGGTTTATTCCATGAACTCAAGATTAGTTCAGTGTAAGGAAATATGTTAAAACAAACAAAAATCAATGTAACGAAAACAATATTGTGAGGAAGAAGGATTTTTTTTTTTTTTAAGGAAGTGAGTAGTGTGAAAAGGAGAGAAGAACAGTAGACCTAATTAACAGGTCAAAACCTTAATTCTGAAAAGATTAACAAAATAGGTAAACCACAGACTAACTTGATGGGGGGGGCGGTAAATGAGAGATAAAGTACAGATACATAAAATAAGATAACCATGGAAACAGAGGAAATTAGTACAGTCATATAAGACTACCTAGCAGACCTCTATGCAAATGAATTAGAAAACTTAAGTGGACTATTTCTTTTTCTTTTTTGAGAGGGGTAGGGGGCTTATAACAGCTTTTAATCTGACCTTGAGAGACATATGTGTTTGATAATAATTAAAGTCCTTTCTGCACTTACTGATTCTGTAGCATATTTAAAAAACATAATGGAAACCAAAATCTCTGATTCTGAAAGTTAACTACAGGCCACAGTTCTTTGTTGTCATCTTCTCTTTGGTTTAATTGTAAAATATACATGACATTAATTTTACCATTTTAGCCATTTGTTAAGTGTACAGTTCAGTGGCATTAAGTACATTCACATTATTGTGCAACTATTACCACCATCTATCTTCAGAACTTTTTCATCATCCCAAGCTGGAACGCTGTACCAATTAAAGAATAACTCCTCATTCCTCCCTCCCTTCAGCCCCTGGCAACCGCTATTCCACTTTTTGTCTCTATGAGTTTGACTATTCTAGGTACCTCATGTAAGTGGAATGATACAGTATTTGTCTTTTCGTGTCTGGCTTATTTCTCTTAGCATATTGTATATATTGTAGCATGTGCCAGAATTCCATTCCTTTTTAAGGCTGAATAATATTTCATTGTATTTATACACCACATTTGGTTTATCCATTCATCTGTCAGTGGACACCTGTGTGGCTTCCAACTTTTGGCTTTTGTGAATAATGCTGCTGTGAAAAACATGAATGTGCAAATATCTGTTTTTGTCCCAGCTTTCTTTCTTTTTCTTTCTTTTTTTGGATGTATACCCAGAAATGAAATTACTGGGTCATATGGTAATTCTGTTAAATTTTTTGCAGAGCTGACATACTTTTTTCCCACATTCCTTTTTAAAACAAGGGTAACATTGATACCTAAACCTGATAAAGACAGTACTAAAAAGAATCAATATATGGACTGTTATCACTGATGAATATTGGTATAAAAATACTAAGTAAAACATTAGCAAACAGTCTTATTATTAAGCAGATACAAGGGTGAGTCAAAAATTATCCGCACTCCAGGTATTTAAAACTTCTATAAATTCTACAGCCAGAGTGTGGATAATTTTTGACTCACCCTCGTGATATACTACGACCAAATGGTATTCATTCCGGGAATACAAGACTGATTGAATATTAGGAAATCTGTTAATATCATGCATCATAATAATAGGGCTAAAGGTAAAAGTCTATTCATCATTGATGCTGAAGAAGCCTTTGATAAATTCAGTACCCATTCCCAATTAAAAATACTCTTGGTCATAGGAATTAAGGGTTTCTTTCCAATCATGATAAAATTCATGTACTTTAATTCCAAAATCAGTATCTTACTGAAGGGGAAACACTACAGGCACTTACACAAAAATCAGGAGCAAGGCAAAGATGCCCTCTGTCCTCATTATTCCTCCTTATTGTACTATAGGTATTAACCAATGCAGTTAGACAAGAAAAATCAGAGGCACAGGTTAACATACAGAAATCAATAGTTCTCAGCAACAAATATGAGAGAGCACACTGTTAGAAAATATTCCCATTTATAGTAACAGCAAAGTAATTAAATATTTACCCATAAACTTAGATACTATAACTCCAGTAGTATAAAGATGTTCATGGGAATTTAGGTTAACTTTTAAATGTAATACAACAGTAAAAATTACTGATAAACTTTTTAAAGCAATTAGGTAAGTTGAGGGAAAAACATTCTAGGACAGCCAGAATAACACTGGTGGTGGGGGGGTGGTGGTGGTAGGGATTGTATGGGTTATATTAACCCTACTATATATTAAAATATACAAGGAAGCCTGTATAATTAAAAGTATTGTAGTGGCATGTGACTAGACGAATAGATCAGTGAAATATCATGGAAAGGCCAGGAGTAGATCCTGTGTACATAGAGAAATTGAGTATATGATAAAGGTAATATATTCCTTTAGCTAAAGTAGATTTATTCATACATCGTTCTGGGACAATAATTTAGAAAAAGATAAAATTAGACCCATATCACAAATTATTCACAAGAATATACTACTACAGATGAGTTAGGATCAAAATATAAACATTGATATTGTACAAATACTTGAAGAAACATGAATTTTTCTTCAACCTTGATATAGGAAAAAGGCTTTTTAAACTATGGCTCAAAATTCAGAGGCATTAAAAAGAATGACCAATCAGTTTGAGCAACATAAAAATAATTTCTGCATGGCAAAAAATAAATTCAAAGTACACCTGTGAGAGTGGGAGAAAATGTTTACAACATATACCACAAAGAACTAATATCCCTAATATATAACAGCGTCTTAAAATTTGAGGGACAGCGGAACAAAAACCCAATAGAAAATGGGAAAAATGACATGAACAGACACTTCATAAAAAAGATATAACGGCCCTTAGACATATGAAAACGTGTTCAAACATACTCAGAGTTAAAGAAATGCAAATTAAAGCAACACTGAAATATTTCTTACCTGTCAGATTGGTAACAAGTGTAAGTGGCTATGGTAGCAAAACAGGCACTCTCATGCATTGTGATAATGCAAACTGGTACACCCCATCTGGAACAGAATAGTCTAACAAAATTCTACTTGCAGTTATGTAGAAAAATTATATACACTTATCTTTTGACTCAACAATCCCATATCTAGGAATCTACCTTGAAAATATACTTCCAAAAATATGAAAATATACAGGCACAAAGATATCTTTTGGCGCATTGTTTGTGATTGCAAAATATTGGAAACAACCTAAATGCTCAAACATAGGAGAATGGTTGTACATAGAAATTAGGGTACATTCAGGCAGTGGAGTGCCATGCAGCTTTAGGAAAGAATAGGGAAGACCTATGTAAATCACTGTATGGAATGATTTCCAGAATATACTGTTAAGTGAAAAAAATGTGAAGTATAAAAGTATAATATACTACCCTTTGTGAAAGAAACTATACATGTGCAAAGCAAGATATGCATGTCCCACTTGTGCAAAGGTAATACTGAAAATGGATAAACTAGAAACAAGTGAGGTTGGTTACCTATCCAGCGATGCTTGTGAGAATGGGGTAGTAGGGATGAGAAGGGAATAGAACTTATCTTGAATATACTTTTTATATAGCTCTCTTAGAACCTGGCTCTGTTTCACATACGCCAAAATTCATTGAGTAATTAAGACCAACCAGAATGTGAATTAGCCCCAAATACAATGCAAACAGTAACAAATGAACCTAACTGTATTATAAATGAATAACATAACTATACTGAAGGGTAGGGATGAAAAGAACTAAATAACTTTGGAGAACAGTATTTTGACTCTGTAGTATAAAGCTAGAGACAAAAAACTGTAAACAAATCTGCTGCTGCAGTTACTTTCTCACAGGGATATGGATAGAAATTCTGCAACTATTTTATGTAAATATTAGGGGTAAACAAGTAAATGTATTGTGGATAATGAGGACCAGATTTTCACTGACAGGAAACTTACAAGAAAGGAAGAAAGGCTAGACTGAAAACTGTTGTTGGATTGGAATTGGAGGGATCACTATGAACATACAGTTATTTATGGAAATAGAGAGTTGAATAGAAATAGATATAGCTGTAACTGTGTGTGTGTGTGTGTGTGTGTGTGTGTGTGTGTGTACGCGTGTGTATATATTTCCTAGCTCTGTTTGCTGCAAGGGCCTAGAAGCAGTGACCCACCTTGGCAGCAGTGAATGTACCAGCACGTAGATCTTTGCTTCTAAATCTGATTCTTCAATAAAAGAAATCAGGAATTCCGGAGGAGGAGTGGGTGATTCCAGGGCTTAGGCAGGGAAACTACGAGATGAGCCCTGGAACATTTTCTGGTGCCCCAAAGTAAGGAAGTGCTCAAGAAATGATGGGACACATGGAAAGATACAGGAGCCAATTTGAGGGGAATGGGGTTTCTAATCACCAAATCTGACACAAGTTGAGAAAGAAAATAATTATAATAATGGTATATAAGATACAGAATAAAATATATTAGTTCATATTGCTATAAATGAATAATTAAATAAATGTAGAATTTTAATTAATGTATAAGGAATGATGAATATCTCCACAGAGTACTTACTAACTTGAAAGGGACATTCTTCAAAATAATTAGCTAGTACTTTAAGTGTCAAGGTAATGAAAGTCAGAGACTTGAGTATCTGTCCCAGATTAGAGGATGGTAAAGAGAGATGCTAACCTAACACAGCACGGGATTTTGAATTACATCCTGGACAAGAAGAAGAATATAAGTCGGACAGTTGGTGAAATTGGAATAAATTGCATAGATTAACAGTTAGTATTTTATCAGTATTAATTCTGTCAGTCTTTTCATATATTTTGAAGCTTGGTTATTGTTATCTCATCCTGGTATGTCCTTTATCATTATGAAATATTCCTCTTTATCTCTGGTAATACTCTTTGCCTTGAAGCCTTCTTAATCAGATCTGAATCTAGTCACTTCAGCTTTCTGATACTTACAGTTTACATGGTATCTTTTCCCATGCTTTTATTTCAGCCTGAGTCCTTATATGAAAAAGTGCATATCTTACAAGCACTGTGTTCTTGACTTTCTTTCAGTTTTGTAAATCTGTTCTGGCAGTCTGTTGTTTCTTTGAATATCTAGTCCATTTATATTTAATTTGATTACTGATCGGTTACATAAAGTTGGCTTTCATTCTTGTTGTATCCTTTGTATTTTGTGGTTTTTCTCTGGCAGCTTTCAAGGTTCTCTTTACATTTGGTTCTCTCTTTTTTTTTTAATGTATTTTATTTTACTTTATTTTTTTATTGGAATATTATTGCTTTACACTCTTGTACCAGTTTTTGAGGTACACCAAAGTCAATCAGCTGTATTTATACACGTATCCCCATATTCCCTCCCTCCCTTGACTGCTCCCCAACCTCCCAGTCCCAGCCCTCTAAGGCATTATCCATCATCAAGTTGATCTCCCTTTGTTATGCAGCAACTTCCCACTGGCTCTCTGTTTTACAGTTGGTAGTATATATATGTCTATGCTACTCTCTCACTTCGTCTCAGCTTCCCCTTCACCCCCCGCTGCCCCCCCGCCCCGAACCCCATGTTCTCCAGTCCATTCTCTGCATCTGCATCCTTATTCTTGTCTTGTCACTGGGTTCATCAGTGCCATTTATTTTTTTAGATTCCGTATATATGAGTGAACATACAATATTTGTTTTTCTCTTTCTGGCTTCACTCTGTATGACAGACTCTAGGTCTATCCACCTCATTACATAAAGTTCCATCTCATTCCTTTTTATAGCTGAGTGATGTTCCATTGTATATATATGCCACATCTTCTTTATCCATTCATCTGTTGATGGGCATTTAGGTTGCTTCCATGTCCTGGCTATTGTAAATAGTGCTGCAATAAACATTATGGTACATGTTTCTTTTGGGATTATGGTTTTCTCTGGGTATATGCCCGACAGTGGGGTTACTAGATCATATGGTAGTTCTATTTTTAGTTTTTTAAGGAAACTCCAAACTGTTTTCCATAGTGACTGTACCAACTTACATTCCCACCAACAGTGCAGGAGTTCCCTTTTCTCCACACCCTCTCCAACATTTATGGTTTCTAGATATTTTGATGATGGCCATTCTGACTGGTGTGAGGTGATACCTCATTGTGGCTGTGATTTGCATTTCTCTGATGCTTAGTGATGTTGAGCATCTTTTCATGTGTTTGTTGGCCATCTGTATGTCTTCTTTGGAGAAATGTCTATTTAGGTCTTCCGCCCATTTGTGGATTGGGTTATTTGCTTTTTTGGTATTAAGCTGCATGAGCTGCTTGTATATTTTGGAGGTTAATCCTTTGTCCGTTGTTTCGTTGGCAACTATTTTTTCGCATTCTGAGGGTTGCCGTCTTGTCTTGTTTATGGTTTCTTTCGCTGTGCAAAAGCTTTTAAGTTTCATTAGGTCCCATTTGTTTCTTGATTTTGTTTCCATGATTCTAGGAGGTGGGTCAAAAAGGATTTTGCTTTGATGCATGTCATAGAGTGTCCTGCCTATGTTTTCCTCTCGGAGTTTTATAGTGTCTGGCCTTACATGTAGGTCTTTAATCCATTTGGAGTTTCTTTTTGTGTATGGTGTTAGGAAGTGTTCTAATTTCATTCTTTTACATGTTGCTGTCCAGTTTTCCCAGCACCACTTCTTGAAGAGGCTGTCTTTTTTCCATTGTATATTCGTGCCTCCTTTGTCAAAGATAAGGTGCCCATATGTGCTTGGGCTTACCTCTGAGTTCTCTATTCGATTCCATTGATCTTCCTTTCTATTTTTGTGCCAGTACCATACTGTCTTGATCACTATGGCCTTGCAGTATAGTTTGAAGTCAGGAAGCCTGATTCCACCAACTCCATTTTTCCTTCTCAAGATTGCTTTGGCTATTTGGGGTCTTTTGTGTTTCCATACAAATCGTAAGATTTCTTGTTCTAGTTCTGTGAAAAATGCCATTGGTAATTTGATCGGGATTGCATTGAATCTAAATTGCTTTGGGTAGTATAGTCATTTTCACGATGTTGATTCTTCCAATCCAGGAACATGGTATGTCCCTCCGTTTGTGTCGTCTTTGACAGTGTCTTAAAATTTTCTGCATACAGGTCTTTTGCCTCCTTAGGCAGGTATACTCCTAGGTATTTTATTCTTTTTGTTGCAGTGCTAAATGGGAGAGTTTCCTTAATTTCTCTTTCTCCTCTTTCGTTGTTAGTGTATAGGAATGGAAGAGATTTCTGCGCATTCATTTTGTATCCTGCTACTTTACTAAATTCATCAATGAATGCTGGCAGTTTTCTGGTAGATTCTTTAGGGTTTTCTATATATAATATCATGTCATCTGCAAAGAGTGACAATTTTCCTTCTTCTTTTCCAATTTGGATTCCTTTTATTTCATTTTCTTCTCTGATTGCTGTGGCTAAAACTTCCAGAACTATGTTGAATAATAATGGTGAGAGTGGGCACCCTTGTCTTGTTCCTGTTCTAAGAGGGAATGCTTTCAGTTGTTGCCCATTTAGAACAATGTTGGCTTTTGTTTTCTTGTATATGGCTTTTATTATGTTGAGGTAATTTCCTTCTATGCCCATTTTCTGGAGAGCTTTTATCATAAATGGGTGTTGAATTTTGTCAAAAGCTTTTTCTGCCTCTATTGAGATGATCATATGGTTTTTATCCTTCAATTTGTTGATATGATGTATCACGTTGATTGATTTGGGTATATTGAAGAATCCTTGCATCCCAGGGATAAACTGCACTTGATCATGGTGTATGATCTTTTTAATGTGCTGTTGGATTCTGTTAGCTAGTATTTTGTTGAGGATTTTTGCATCTATATTCATCAGTGATATTGGCCTGTAATTTTCTTTTTTTGTGACATCTTTGCCTGGTTTTGGTATCAGGGTGATGGTGGCCTCGTAGAATGAGTTTGGGAGTGTTCCTCCTTCTGCTCTATTTTGGAAGAGTTTGAAAAGGATAGGTGTTAGCTCTTCTCTAAATATTTAGTAGAATTCGCCTGTGAATCCATCTGGCCCGGGGCGTTGGTTTGTTGGAAGATTTTTAATCACAGCCTCAATTTCCGTACTTGTGATTGGTCTGTTCATAGTTGCTATTTCTTCCTGGTCCTGTCTTGGGAGATTGTATTTTTCTAAGAATGTATCCATTTCTTCCAGGTTATCCAATTTATTGGCATATAGTTGCTTGTAGTAGTCTCTCATGATCTTTTGTATTTCTGTGGTGTCCGTTGTTACTTTTCCTTTTTCCTTTCTAATTGTGTTGATTTGCGTCTTCTCCCTTTTTTCCTTGATGAGTCTGGCTAATGGTTTATCAATGTTGTTTATCTTCTCAAAGAACCAGCTTTTAGTTTCATTAATTTTTACTGTTGCTTCCTTCCTTTCTTTTTATTTCTGCTCTGATCTTTATGATTTCTTTCCTTCTGCTCACTTTGGGGTTTCTTTGTTGTTCTTTCTCAAATTGTTTTAGGTGTAAGGTTAGGTTGTTTATTCGATCATTTTCTTGTTTCTTAAGGTAGGACTGTATTGCTATAAACTTCCCTCTTAGAACTGCTTTTGCTGTGTCCCATAGGTTTTGGGTTGTTGTGTTTTCATTGTCATTTGTTTCTAGATATTTTTTGATTTCCTCTTTGATTTCTTTAATGATTTCTTGGTTGTTTAATAGTGTATTGTTTAGCCTCCATGTGTTTGTATTTTTTGCAGTTTTTTTTCTTGTAATTGATATCTAGTCTCATGGTGTTGTGGTCAGAGAAGATGCTTGATATGATTTCAATGTTCTTGAGTTTACCGAGGTTTCATTTGTGACCCAAGATGTGATCTATCCTGGAAAATGTTCTGTGTGCACTTGAGAAGAAAGTGTGTTCTGTCTTTTTTGGATGGAATGTCCTGTAAATATCAATTAAGTCGAGATGGTCTAATGTGTCATTTAAAGCTTGTGTGTCTTTATTTATTTTCTGTTTGGATGATCTGTCCATTGATGTAAGTGTGGTGTTCAAGTCTCCCCGTATTATTGTGTTCCCTGTCGATTTCCCCTTTTATGGCTGTTAGCCATATGTATTGAGGTGCTCCTATGTTGGGTGCATAGATATTTACCATTGTGATCTGTTCTTCTTGGATGGATCCATTGATCATTATGGAGTGTCCTTCCTTGTCTCTTGTAATAGTCTTTACTTTAAAGTCTAATGTGTCTGATATGAGTATTGCTACTCCAGCTTTCTTTTGACTTCCATTTGCTTGAAATATCTTTTTCCATCCCTTTTCTTCCAGTCTATATGTATCCTTTGGTCTGAACTGGGTTTCTTGTAGGCAGCATATAGAAGGGTCTTGTTTTTGTATCCATTCAGCCATTCTGTGTCTTTTGGTTGGAGCATTTAATCCATTAACATTTAAGGTGATTATTGACATGTATGTTCCTATTACCATTTCCTTAATTGTTTTGGGTTTGTTTTTGTCGGTGTTTTCCTCCTCTTGTGTTTCCTACTTAGAGAAGTTCCTTGAGCAATTGTTGTAGAGCTGGTTTGGTGGTGCTGAATTCTCTTAACTTTTGCTTGTCTGTAAAGCTTTTGATTTCTCCGTCGAATCTGAATGAGATTCTTGCTGGGTAGAATATTCTTGGCTGTAGGTTTTTCTCTTTCAGGACTTTCAGTATATCCTGCCATTCCCTTCTGGCCTGCAGAGTTTCTGTTGAAAGGTCAGCTCATATCCTTATGGGTTTTCCCCTCTATGTTATTTGTTGCTTTCCTCTTGCTGTTTTTAATATTTTTTCTTTGTTTTTAATTGTCATTAGTTTGATTAATATGTGCTTCGATGTATTTCTCCTTGGGTTTATTCTGTATGGGACTCTTTATGCTTCTTGGACTTGGTTAATTATTTCCTTTCCCATGTTGGGGAAGTTTTCCAGTATAACCTCTTGAAATATTTTCTCGGACCCTTTCTTTTTTTCTTCTTCTTCTGCGATGCCTATGATTCGAATGTTGGTGCGCTTAATGTTATCACTGAGGTCCCTGATACTGTCTTCCATTCCTTTTATTCTTTTTTCTTTTTCCTGCTCTGTGGCAGTTATTTCCCCCATTCTGTCTTCCAACTCACTTATTCGTTCTGCCTCAGTTATTCTGCTGTTTATACCATCTAGAGTATTTTTTTTTTTATTGGCTGCATTGGGTCTTCATTGCTGCACTTGGGCTTTCTCTAGTTGCTGTGAGCGGGGGCTACTCTTCTTTGTGGTGCGCAGGCTCCTCATTGTAGTGGCTTCTCTTGTTGTGGAGCACAGGCCCTAGGCGTGTGGGCTTCAATAGTTGTGGTTCATGGACTCTAGAGCACAGGCTCAATAGTTGTGGCGCATGGGCTTAGTTGCTCCACGGCATGTGGAATCCTCCCAAGGCAGGGCTCGAACCCGTGTCCCCTGCATTGGCAGGCAGATTCTTTACCACTGCGCCACCTAGGAAGTCCCATCTAGAGTATTTTTAATTTCAATTATTTTGTTGTCCATTGCTGTTTGTTTGTTCTTTAGTTCTTCTGAGTCCTTATTAATTGTTTCTTGTATTTTCTGTGTTTTGTTATCGAGAATTTGTATCATTTTTACTATCATTACTCTGAATTCTTTTTCAGGCAGTTTTCCTATTTCCTGTTCATTTATTTGGTCTTGTGGGTTTTTTTCCTGCTCCTTTGTCTGCATGGTGTTTCTTTGTTTTCTCATGGTAGTCCAATCTTCAGAGGTTGCTTTTCCCAGCAGTAGAGGGGTTTAAAGAAGACTGTCCAAGCCCCAGACTATTCGCAGAGTGTTGAGTCAAACAAATAGTAAGTCTAGGAAACACTTGCATATATAAGACACACAGTTACTGACTTCAGTAGAACATAAGGCACTAGAAAGACCTGACAGAAGAACCCCAGTATGCTATCAGACATTCAAAGAAGAAACCACCAGAAATTCAAAACCAAAACAGAACAAAACAGAAACAAAAGCAAAACCAAACAAACAAGTAACACCATATATTTACAAACACAAATCCAGGGAGATATTGAAAGCTAGGATCAAATATAAAAAAGAGCGATGGTACCACCAGGCAGACTGGAGATTCTCAGAATGAAATTAGACAATTATACTAAGAACTAAGATATAGACATAAACCTAATGATAAATACCAAGGCGGTGTGTCATCTGGAGAATAAAGCAAGGAGACTGAGCAGATTCATAATGTTGCTTATAAGTATGTTAAGATAAAATAAACTAAAAGAGGATAGAAGACAGGGCAACAGAAGAGTATAGTGTGACTGGAAATATGAAAATAAAAAGAAAGAAATAGAAATGAATAAAAGAGATGAAAAGCAGGTAGGAGAGATATATACTCCGCACTACAAAAAAACTTAGCTAGAAATAGAATGTA
This sequence comes from Hippopotamus amphibius kiboko, assembly GCF_030028045.1. Taxonomy (NCBI): domain Eukaryota; kingdom Metazoa; phylum Chordata; class Mammalia; order Artiodactyla; family Hippopotamidae; genus Hippopotamus; species Hippopotamus amphibius. The sequence continues at coordinate 96,737,190 of NC_080203.1, read as the reverse complement.
TATAAAAAGGCTAAAAATAAAAATAGAATAAAAAATTGAATAAAAAATATGTTATAAAACTTGTAGATCCCTTAGAACTAAGATCGTAATTAACAAAGGAAAAGAAAAAGAAAAAAAAAAGAGAAAAACAAAAAGCAAACTAGAACTGACCCCAGAATTGTCCAGTTCAATAGAATTAATACATTAATACTAATATTTTTGTTTCCTTGGAGTCTCAGCTGTAAGTGTCCTTCAACCCGCCTTGGGTTTTTTGTATTATTCTGCGACCAGCAGAGCTTCCTTTATTGTTCATCTGTAAGCGCTGGTGTGTGTGGAGGAAGAGGGTGCAATAGTGGCTCCTTCCCTTGGGAGTGAGTGAGCAATGGCGCCCTGTCTGGGTCACGTTGTTTCAGTTGGGCATGGAGCTTCCTGTTGCAGAGGGACACCAGTGGCTCAGGTGTAAACAGAATGTCTTAGAGTTGGGCCTCTCTCTGGGCTTTTTTGCTTTCGGCTGCGGTTGCTCTAAGCCAGTCCTGCCCGAGGGCCTGAGGGCTTTTGTTATCCCTGAGTGCCTTAGCTTGGCCCACAGGGGTCCTTCCTCTGCTCGTCGCAGGCAGCGAGAAAGAGAGAGGGGCGCTATGCCTGTGGCTACCCCCGCCCTTGAGCCAGGAGCATCCAGCTGCCATCATGGCCTGCCAGCTGTCAGGGGCAGGCACTCCTTGCTGTGGACCTATTCCCTCCTGTCCTCTCAGGCCGGCTCCCTACTGGCAACAATGTTTCTTACCCTGAACCAGTTCCCACCTTCCAGCTCCCAGACCCCCTGTTCAGCTGTGAACTGATGTCTCAGTCCAGACACCCTGAGCCGTGGTGCAGACCCTCTGTGTGTTTCTCACTCCCTCCCGTCTGCCACAGCTCCGCCGCTTCACCCTCTTTGAGCCGTCATAGATGCCTCCCTACCGGTTATGTCGGGATCCTTGCAGTCCTTTCTGGTGTCTGAGGTCGTCTGCTGGTGTTCAGTTGGTTCTCTGTGGGAATTATTGCATCTTTTGGTGCATTCCCAATGCATCTGTGGAGAGGGGTGCATTCCAAGTCCCTCTACTTCACCGCCATCTTTTCTCCCTTGGAAATGATAGGGAGAGCAGCCTCAAGTCACAGCGCTGAGTTGAAACACTGGGATCTGAGTGGGCATCTCACACTCTTGTAACTAGTCACAGTTTGTCTCACTCGCAGTGTCGCGAGTAGCGGGGACTACAGCGTGGGTGAAGAGGCTGCTCGAGGCTGACAGTAGACGTCTTTCCCGTTTGTGAAGGGAAGCAGCCTGACAGGGAAACACGGACAGGGTACTACTATTTTCAAATCTTCCAGAGCTAGAGCAGCCAAATTTTACTTCCAAGTCTTGGGACACCAAGGTAACGAAACAGAGCGATTGCACAAGTGTAGCAGCAGCCCTCCCGAGCTCCAGGAAGGCGACGGAAGGACGCCTCTACATTTGGTTCTTAAGTATGATTGTGATGTACTTAGGTATTGGTTTTTCCTTTGTATTTATATTACTTGTGGGGTTGTTTTTTTTTTTTTTTAGTCTTTCGGATATGGGATTTGATGTCATCCGCTCTGAAAAGTTCTCAGCCATTATATTGTCAGTGTTTTTTCTGCCCCTTTCTCTTTCTCTTCTGTTTCTTGGACTCCAATTATGGGTATGGTAGACATGTTGTTATTGCCTTATCCATCTTGAATGACTTTCTTCTTTTTTTCTTTTGTCTGTTTTGCTTCAGTCTGGATACTTTCTGCTAGCCTGTTTTCAAATTTGTTGATTTTATTTTTTTTGGTCTTTAATCTGCTATTCAGTCCTTCCAGTGACTTTTTAAAAAAATTTCAAATTAGTGTTTTTCAGTTCTAGAATTTCCTTGTGTTTGTATTTTAGCTTCTCTTTATGTGCTCTGATTTTCGGTCCATTCATTCCTTATGATTATGTTTTCCTTTTCATCTGTGAACATTGTTAAAATAGCTGCTTTAAAATTATTTGCAAATTTCAACATTGAGTCATTTCATGGCTGGTTTTCATTAATTTCCTTTTCCACATGAATAAAAATTTCTTGATTCTTACAAGTCTGGTAATTTTATCCTGGGTATCATGCATAATACGTTGTGGAGAGTGACTTTGTTATATTTTTCTGAAAATGGTATTGTTTTATTAGCCAGTTAACTTTGCTCAAGTCATACACTAAACTTTGTCATCTCTGTTGTGGCCAGCAGCTAAATCTTTCTTTGTTTTAGGCTGCTGGACATCTGTTGTGTTCATGCATAGTTCAGTAGTCAGTTAAACTATTGGAGAATTTGGGGTTCTTTCTAGCTCACCTTTCTGGGATTTCTTTTCCCCTCACTTCCAGCTCTTGTGATAGCTTCAAAGTCTGTCCTTTGACTCTTCAAGCTAGTAAGATTGCTGATTTCTATTCGAATTCTAGGCAACCAGATAGCAGCTGGGGCCTGCCTTCAGATGAAAATCCTAGAAAAACGGGGTTACTAAACCAGTGCCATTCCCTTCCTCTAAGTATTAACTTCTCTGTTTTTGCCTGATTTTGGTTTCTTTGCAGTGCTTTCTGATAGTTAACTTTTATATTTTATCCAGAATTTAAAGCTGTGAAATGTTACTTGAGCAGTATACCAGAGGCAAAACTTTACTAAACACCTTTGCAGATAAACTCATGTTGCTTTTATATACTATTTTTATTTGCTACTTAATATTCTGCTCTAAGCATCCATCATATTTTATGTTTCCACTCACCTAGTGACATAGACCTGGGTTGTCCATCTCCTTGATACTACAAGTAGTACCATTTACATTACCTGTGGGAAGGTTCCTTTGGTATATATATCCCAAGAGTGAGATTGTTAGATTGTAGCATATTTGCATATCTAATTTCATGAGTAAATCCCCTTCAGGTAAGATAGGAGCATTTTCCTTTACTCACATCCCCACAATACTAAGAACTACCCAACTTTATGTTTCCCAATCTGATGGGTAGAAGGTAGTATATCATTTAAATTTGCATTTTCTGATTTCTAGAGGTGTGCACTTATTCACATGTTTTTCACCTTTTATGTGTTGGTTTTTATATCCATTGCCTATTTTTCTGCTTATGTGTTTCAACTCAGTCCTTACTCTTCCTCCTGATTTGTGTGGTTTTTGGCCAAGTTGAATAAATTCTTTCTTATCTCAAGGAAATATTCTCATTCATTTTCCTCTCTTAATTTTATACTTTTATATTTCCTATTTAGATCTTTAATGGGGATGCCAGTTTTTTGTATATAGTATATAATATGAGGTAGAAATCAAACTTCATGTTTCTCAATATGATGCAACCAGTTTTTCAAGTATGTGGGCTTTTTTGGGGTGTGTGTGTGTTTTATTTCTTTAACTAGTATTGGGAAGGATGTTTTACATTTGTTGCGGTAATTTCACAAAGTGGTCTTCCTAAAATATAAATTTGATCATATTGCTCGGACTCATTTCAGTGGTAGCCCATTGTCTTAGGATACGGTCTATAGTTGTTTTTTTGTTTTGTTTTTTGTTTTAATTTATTTCTTGCTGTGTTGGGTCTTGGTTGCTGCACACGGGCTTCCTCTAGTTGTGGCGAGCTGGAGCTACTCTTCATTACGATGTGGTGGCTTCTTTTGTTGCAGAGCACAGGCTCTGGAGCGCAGGCTCAGTAGTTGTGGCGCACGGGCTTAGTTGCTCCACGGCATGTGGGATCTTCCCAGCCCAGGGATCGAACCTGTGTTCCCTGCATTGGCAGGCAGATTCTTAACAACTGCGCCACTAGGGATATTCCAAGTCTGTAGTCTTTTTTTAAAAAATTATTTTTATTGGCTGCATTGGGTCTTCAAGCTAAGCAGGGTTGGGCCTGGTTAGTACTTGGATAGGAGATCAAGTCTGTAGTCTTTTAACAAGATTTGGGAAGGTCTTTGTGAAGTTGTCTGCTTGTCTCTGCATTTTCTGTCCAGTCTGCTAGTACTCTAAACTTACCACATGCTCTTTCTTCCTCTGGGAAATATCATACTATTATTGTATACAGTACAGTATGTTTTGTTTTGTTTTTATATCTGTATTCTTGACTACACTGTAGTCCCAGCAATTCCTGTTATGTATAAGGTGTTCAACAAATATTTATCAGTTGAAGGAATTGAGTTGAATAACTTGATCCTTCATTGTCTAATTTACTTTTTCAGACCAGATTAATGTTTAAAGGGAACTCATTTACCTGCTGAATAAAAGTTTATGTAGTAACTACTATTAATCTCAATGGATAGTTCTTTCAAATCTTCCCCATGTTGACATACTGTATTCATAGAGCTCCTTATTTGTTTCTGTAGCTCTTTTCTTTATCTCATTTGATCCTTAGAACAACTCTGGATAGAAAGATCAGGCACTACCTCTGTTTTATGAATGTTGAATGATAGTTCAAGTGGTTTGCCTGAGGCTCATACAGCTAGTTTTGTGTTTCTACCTACTTTTGGGGGGAGAAAGATTTGTTTGCTCAGGCAGCTATGTACTGTCAGTGATATGAATGAAAGCCACTTCAATCCATTGTTCTGCCAGGTATTTTTTAAAGATAATGTTTACCAGGTTTTCTTTTGTTGACTTCCCCCCCTTTTTTGAGGGGTGGGCCTGGGAGTATTTGTGTTAAGCTTTAGAACTGTAGGAATAATGGGTTTCAGTCATATTAGTACTTTTGGGATGAGAACTGTGGGTAAATGGTTTCATTTAAGAGTTTTGCCAAAGGAGTCTTAAATATTACAAGCATTATTAGACTATAATTATGGGAGGTTTGGTGTCTTTAAAATCATATGTATATTCTAAATTTTTTCGTAAGGTATTTTATATACTAGTAACTATATCTTTTAAACTTAGATTTCAACTACTTTTGCACTAAGTGTTTTTAAAGTATTTTTGACATGTGCTCTATCATTCATGTTAAGTTGCTATTTCTAGGCAGACAGATTATGCACTTGAAAGTAGAATACTTTTCTAGCTTCATTAGTGTTATTAAGTAAAGTTGAAATCATTTATGTTATTAAATAGGTTGAGATGACTTCCTTTTTAACTACTGAGATTTGGCAAATTCTTAAAGGTCATGTTTTAATGATACTTTGTTATATTGAATGTTTTACTGTTGTTAAATACTATGAAATATGACCTTATGATACTTTTTTATATTGAATGTTTTACTGTTGTTAAATACTATGAAATATGGCCTATTAACCACAACTGTCTAGAGTTAGAACATTCAGTGATGCACTTTTCTCTCAGTTGATTTTTTAAAATATGGTAAAATATCAGTATTGTATAAAACTTAATATATGATCTAGTTCTTTAAAGATGTTTATTTTCTTTAAATCTTTTTTTCCTGCTCTTTAGAGGAAGTATCATTCTGCAAAGGAAGCTTATGAACAACTTTTGCAGACAGAAAACCTTTCTGCACAAGTAAAAGCAACTGTCTTACAACAGTTGGGTATGTAATAATATACATTTAGTGTGTTATAAGTACATCTCTTTATGTTTTTTATATGTCACACATGGTAAATATGTGGCCCACGTGTCCTATTTCTTTTCCTTCCTTTTCCCCAGAGTTGATAGAATTAGTCTGAACCCATCATATTCCACCTTCTGCCGAGCTCTGTCTATCTCACAGTCAGTCTTATTACAGTTCTTTAGTGCAACTTGTCCTTTTAAATTCTCAGAATTATACTCTGGTACTTAACCCATGGGTGAGGGGGATTGAATACTTTCTTTGTGCCAGATATGATTGGTACTCCATGAAGTTAAATGATTTACCTAAAGTCTCTTGGTTGATAAGCTTGCTTTCATAGGCTCTGTCGATAATATTAACTAAAACATTTTGTGTAAGAATTGTGGAACATCTAACACTATAGTTTCTCTACATGTGCAATTCTGTTGTAATGTTGAAGCTGAAGAAATGTAGTCATTTGGATGTAATGTGTTACTATCACCAGGAAGATAATGATGGAATTCTCCAACATTTAATTTTGTTGCTTGGTTATTGAGTCTTGTTTCTTGTCTGCATTTGGTATTTCGTGGTTTTGGGGGTTTTTTGTTGTTTGTTTTTTCAGCTTTTTAAAATTTGGTTTTGGTCTGGACAAATAATTTATTCTTAATTTTTAGCCAACATTGCAGTAATACGAATGTTTTCATAATGTGACTATTTTTAATGTAATTTTAAAATTGTTTAAGCTTAGATTTTATCACAACTTCATGATATTAGTGCATATTATGTGGTCAGTTATACAAAATAAACATTGCTTTCATATAAAACTTTTTAATTTTGCTTTTAATTTAATCTCTGGTTGAAATTTTCCTTGAGTTATCCATACTTTTTTTTGGGGGACTGGATTTATTTTTTATTTTTTAAATTTTATTTATTTATTATTTTTTGGGGGGTACACCAAGTTCAATCATCTGTTTTTATACACATATCCCCGTATTCCCTCCCTCCCTTGACCCCCCCCCTCGAGTCCCCCCCACCCTCCCCGTCCCAGTCCTCTAAGGCATCTTCCATCCTCGAGTTGAACTCCCTTTGTTATACAACAACTTCCCACTGGCTATCTATTTTACAGTTGGTAGTATATATATGTCTGTTAAAAATTATAGTAAAGTATTTGTTTTTAATGATTACATATAGTGTTTGAGTAATGTGAATTTGTATCTTTAAATTAAAACAAGTTTATTAGTGTAGCAAAAAAGGTTTTGTGTGTTTTTAAGTAAAAACAAAGTGATGCCTTTAGACAACTTACTCATTCGGCTAATATTTGAATATAAGCTGTGTTTAAGTTCACGCTATTTATAATTAAGTTTTTATGCATTTTAACTGCAGTGAAGAAGGTGTCAGTAGCAAAAATGCATATACACCTTTTAAATTAAGAAATGGATTGAAATTGTTTGAATCACCTGTCTTCTTTGGCAGAGTGTATAAGTAAACTTCATGGTTTTGAAAGGGAAAATGCTTCCCCTAATTGAGTCTAATTTATGCCTACACATCATTCCTTCCTACTTGCTTGTCACTGCTGCTAAAGCAACTCCTTTTAGAGCCTGTTACTCTAAGTCCTGGTCTTACTAGTAATAATAGGAGAGATAAGGGAGGACAGATGAATAGATGTGTGATTGACTTACATTTCCATAAAACATGGTAACTTAATCCTCTTAAAATGTCTTTTGGAGCACAGCAACTATAATAAATGCCAGACAAGGGTCCTTATTTGTTTTATGTACTGTGGACTATACACAAAGAACAGCTGATTTTATGCACTTGAATTGATCTACAACTGAAATATGATTCCCCAGCAAATTAAATCAGAATATTCCTGTGTGCCTTGAAGGTATAGAATACACTATTCCATGATCCAGTCTTTTGATTACTTACATAGCCGGCTTGCTTGCTTGCTTGTTTGTTTGTTTATCATAACAGTTGTATTTAAGGTGCACAAGATGATGTTTTGATGCACCTCTACATAGTGAAATGATTACTGCATTCAAGCTACTCAACATATCCATCTCCTCACATAGTTACCATTTGTTTTTGTTTATGGTGGGAGCACCTGAAATCTACTCTCTTAGCAAGTTTCCAGTGTATATTACAATATTAATAACTGCATTTGTAATGCTATATGTTCTCTAGACTTACTCATCCTGCATAACTTCAACTGTGTAACCTTTGGCCAGCATCTCCCCCATTTCCCCCACCTTACCGCTCCTGGTAACCACCATTCAACTCTCTGCTTCTGTATATTCAGCTGTTTCAGATTCCACATATAAGTGAGATTATGCACTAAATTTATTTATTAATCATTTGTGTTACCCATTTTGTACCATTTTTATTTGCACCATTTGAATTGACTTTTCTTACAGCCTTGGGGTTTTAAAAAATCGTCAAATGCTTTATAGTTTTTAATTTATATGAGATGTGAATATATGTAGCCAGTGCCAGTAAGGTGGGACTGTATGTATGTGTTTTACTCTGAACTGTCATTGATTATATAGTTTTATATTTACTCCTTGGAAATAAACACTGGGTTAATGGACTATCTTGGAGATTCTTAAGTGCACATAAATTTTTACATGGAACAGTGAGTAAGATTTAACATGTTTATATTCTTTGTTTCATAACTTGGAATTTTTTCAAATACAGAAATTAGAGAAGAAAAGAAATGTAGTTTGTAATCTACTAATTGATAAGTCAGTGCTTAAAACTATTTTAATTTCTCTGGAATGGAAGTTCTTCATAGCTTTGACTACCTTAGAAACAGACTTTCTTAGGCCAGAATTGACAGTTGTAAATTTTGGGAGTATGTATGCCAAGCTAAATGAATAAATTTACTGAGAAGAGTATTTTTTACTTGTTTGTTTTCTGCTTGGTATTCTTTAAAATAGAAGATAATTAAGTCATTTAGGCCAATACTTTTTAATCACTTACTATAGGTTGGATGCATCATACTGTGGACCTCCTGGGAGATAAAGCCACCAAGGAAAGCTATGCTATTCAGTATCTCCAAAAGTCCTTGGAAGCAGATCCTAATTCTGGCCAGTCCTGGTATTTCCTCGGAAGGTAAGACTGATTTATCAGACTCTTTGGTTTTGCTTTTGTTTATTCCAGCTAAGAGTTTTAAATTATGATCTAAAATATTAGTTTACTAATAACTTGATCTGTGTGTTTTCTCTTTTAACTAGTTTATAACAGATTTCTAGAAGTTAAAAAATAAATGAAAGCTTCTGAATGTGGTGGTTTTTTTTATAGCATCATCTGGTCTATCAGGATGTTTCTTATTTTGCTTATTGGAGTTTTCATTTTACTTAAATTATTGCTGGTTTTTAAAAAGTCTTAGCAGATAGTAATTATTCATTCAACTATTTAAATGCCTTTTTGATTTCTAGTGTTTTCTTTATGTCTATTTAATATAACAGAGAATTAATTATTCATTCCACCTGGTGACTACCAGTAGTCAGTGGAACTTTGCTAGTTATCATTTTGATTAATGATATATACCTTAGAATGGACATTAATAGTAGATCTCAAATCACATCTCTATTTGAAGTCTTACAGTGAGAAAGTAGATACATTATTACTGGATTTGTTGGAAAGGAGTTTTTTGCAGTCCTATAAACTTCTCTTGTACTTCGAATGTCTGAATTTTGCTTACCGATTATCTGAAACATACCTCATGTATATGTATCTGATAGAGGATGTTTTTGGACTATTATCAGATTGTAGTTTGGTTCCTAATCGGTTTTAGCTTTTGTAGTAAAAAGTGGAAAGATCAATCGACTAGGAGCTGAGATTTGAGTCTTGGATTTGAGTCTTGGCTAGGCTACTATTTATGGAATCAGGGAGGGTACAATTAAACCTTTTGAGGCTTCAATTTTCTATTAATAAGAGAATTAGATTGGTGGTTCTCAACGGGGGGAGGGGGTGCTATTTTGCCTCATAGGGGACATTTCATAATGTCTGTAGAGACATTTTAGTTATCACAACCATGGGGAATGCTGCTGGCATCAAGTGGGACAGCTCTCCTGGGTTAAGATTTTAGGTACCTTCCCATTCTGAAGGTTTTAATTTTATGAATTCTTCCTAGGAAATTATCCTACTTTATTTTAATTTCAAGCTTTTTACATTCTTTTTTTCTATAGGAATATTCTTCTTGGAGTGAGTTTGCTAAATAGTCATATTAAATTTTAGTATTTTGTATGGTTTCATTTTTTCCTTTAAATTTAGCAAAGTATATTTGTATGGGAGGGAATAATATTAAGATGTTTCCTTCTTTAAAAGAAATTTTTGACTATTCCTTAATAATACACAATAAGAGTTGAGTGGAAAAGTAGCTGTTTTTAACAGGGATTTTCTAATTCCTTCCCAGACTTATAAAATCATCTAAATCAGGTTGCTCATTAATAAATCTTGAGGGTCCAAACATTGTCTTTATCTTTCACTAAAGATCATTGGGAGCAGAAACTGGATCTTACCGTCTTTGTATCTTTATGCCTAGCAAAGTGGCTATTCAGTAAATGGAATAAGTGAACTAACTAAACACCATTTGCATTTGGAGCTAGCTGTGCTACTACTTGTTGGTATTTTGCAGTGATAGGCTTCATACAGTGACCGGAAAGGAGGTCTAGTACTGGCAAGTACGGCCTTACCTAGTCATTGTCTCTAGCGTTAATGTTTATATAGTATAGGAAAATTTCTTTTACTATAGATTAAAAGGAATATGTATCAAAGTATTTTCCTTTTGACCTAAGATAAAGATTAGTAGTTTAATACAGTACAATAGTGTGGATGTCTTTTTAATATTATTTTTTTCTTAATTCTATGCATATAAAATTAATATATAATGAAACATTGAAAATTACTTCATTTTATTTTATTTTATATTTTGGCCATGCTGCTTGCAGGATCTTAGTTCCCTGAGCAGGGATCGAACCCCGGCCTCAGCAGTGAAAGTGCCGAGTCCTAACCACTGGACAACCAGGGAATTCCCCAAAACTACTATCTTAATAATGCTGTAATTTTCAGCTCAGTGAGCACTATTCCATAGGAGGTTTTTGTTTTGTTTTGTTTTTCTTTTTATTTTTTTTCTCTCGCTAGTTAACTGATTCTACATTTTAAATCATTGAGATGAGTTTATTTGAATCTTTCTGGATAAAAATTTCCAGCTATACATAAAGTTGGCTGACTTCTCAGTTAGATACTACAGTTTGTTTTGGGGTTCAAGATTATCATGTTGGTGTTCATTTTTTATCTGTAATATAATTTCAAGACTGTTAGACTTTTTTTCTTTGATGTTTACTTTTCTTAACTTTTTCACTGACTTCTAATGTGTTGCTTCAAATCTGTTTTGTTGTGAGAAAGTTTTTATGAATTATATTTTAAAAGTTATTAAAGCTCTGAAGGAAGGTCTCAAGTGTCAGTAAGCAACTCTGGGATTTGATGACCCTAATATTTCTGAGGCACTTTATTACTTAACTCTGCATTCAGGTCTGTGTTGAAGATTGAATTTGTCATTTGGCATATGTGTATCATAACGACAGTGTAATGTGGTAATATTAAGCTAGCATTGATCACTGACTGTCTTATTACAGAAATATAGAATGTTAGAGCTGGGAAGGACCAGGAGGTCACCTAGTTCACCCTGTACACCTTGTCATTTTGCAGATGTTTTAAAAAGTGAGCTCAGAGGAGTAAAATGTTTTTTCCAAGGTCACATTCACGTAGGTAACTAATATCAGAGCAAGGACTAGACCCTAGGTTCAACATCCAGTGCTTTTTCAATTACACAGTGCTGCTCAGGGGAACCTAGTTAAGTTTTATTAGAGGAAAAGTGGTTGGCAGTTGGATTGGGACATCTGTATTTGGGCACATTGGTTTCCTACTTTCACTTTGCAGGAATCGAGTATGAAAACATTGGTTTTGGGAATTACTGCTTATTCCTCCCAGCAGTTAGGCAAATTTGTCTATAAATCTGAGATTGGCTTTGATTTAACAGCAACAAACAGAGCATGTTTTCTACTATCTGTTAAGCGTTCCCTTTCTTTGTGGTGTCTGTCCCTGTTTGGCATTGTTAATGCCCTCTTGTCCTGAATTCTCTTCTCATAAAACAGTTTGCAGACGTTCTCTGACCCTGCCTTCTCTCAGTCACTCATCTTTCTTTTATTGCCTCAACTGTAAGATTAGTGATTGCTTAGGCTTATTTTTTACCTCTCCTTTGTAGGTATTCTATGTTTTTATACTCTCTCTTCCATATGGATGAATTCCAAATCTAGTTTTCTACACTTCAAGGTATTAAACACCAGGACCACATCTATTCTTTACCTAACATTTTCCATTTTAATATCCATACCTTATGTCAAAATCAGCATATTTCAAATCTCATTCATCATTTTTTTTTTTGAACCAGCTCCTTCTTTATTTTTGCCAATGAAATCACCATTTTTTCCCCTCTATTTAATCAGGCTTAAAAAACTAAATTATAACCCCACTCCCACGAATATCTAATCAACCTGTCACAAAGTCTCTGTTTTTTGGTTTATTGTTTCTCCTGTCTTTTTCTTTGTTGTCACTTCCATTACTTTCATCCTAATTTTGGTCTATTTCAAACCAGTGAATATAGCTGCCTTCTTTTTTACTGTCCATAACTTTTCCTTCAGTTTATTCCTACATATTGTTCGCAGATTAATATTCCTATAAAGTACTTTCATTGTAACATTCCGCTTGTTAGAAGAACAGACTTCAGGGTATCCTTGGATTGGATTTAAAATCCTCTACTGTTTGTATCTGTGCTACCTTATATATATTAAGTTTTGCTCATACTGTTCAAGCATCATTTCGAAATGCCTTTTCTCACCTTCTCTGCCTGAATCAGTGGTTTCCAGACTTTTGGATTACTTAACATTTAAATTTTCTTTTGCTGTTTACTCAGTCAATAGTATTTCAAAATAAGTCAGTTATAATACAGATATTAGTTTAATGGAAAATTTAAGTATATATGTATATGTTGTTTTTCCATTTTGTTTGCTTGGCCAAATTTCCATGTACTGGCTGATAATTGGGAATCACTGATCTAAACAGTATGCATCTACACATATTCAGATCCTTTACTCTTACCCTTCCCTTTCTTGCCTCTCCTAAACCCGGTAGTGTGTAGTGTGGTCTCTTCTACCCTAAACTCTGAAACCAGTTATTGTCTGTGCTAGCCATTTGATATGGCATCATGACATTTATGATGTCTTCAGTCCTCAACTATATTGTAAGCTCCTTGAAGACAAATTGGGTTTCTTTTTTTTCTTTTTCCCTTAATGCCAAACACTAAAGATCATTTCTGTATTTATAATTTCAGCTGCTGTTCTATGTATCCATCAGGTACATCTACATTAAGAAAACGGCAGGTCTTTGAAACTTTAATCATACCTTGCTACCCTTACTGGTCATTAAATACTGTACTTAACCCTAGTTTATACTGTTTTTGATAGTTAGCCTGATATTATTTCTTATGTTTGTATTTTGTATGAATTAAACAATTATTGACCTCATTTTTATTATTTAAGAAAGAATTGAAATCTGATTCAGCAAGTCTTACCAACATAGAATGTTCTTCTTGATTTTTAACTCTGTGTTCTTAACTCTATAGAAAACCTGAGATCAAGCTGTATAAGTAGAGTGCTGTGTGTGTGTGTATCTCTCAATATTATAATATTAAAGTGATATAACCTTTAATTATTTTAATAGGTGCTAAAGAATGCTATATTGATGAAGACTGTCAGACTATAATTTATTGAAGGGTTAATTATAGTGTACATTATTATCGTCAGTTATATACACACATTCACATAAATACGTTAGCTTATTAGGTTTTTATTTGCTTTGACATATAGTCCATCCTTTCAGCAAATTAATTAATCAATCAGTATTAATCGTATTTTCTTGATTTTTTTTTTTTTCCCTCCTCTCTCAGGTGCTATTCAAGTATTGGGAAAGTTCAGGATGCCTTTATATCTTACAGGCAGTCTATTGATAAATCAGAAGCAAGTGCAGATACATGGTGTTCAATAGGGTAAGACTTTGTATAAAAATAATGGTATTATAATTGATACACAAAGATGGTTGCATCACATATAATGTACTTCATGGTTTATATCATGTTATGACGCTAAGCAGTTCTTAGTCAACTCATTTTTTTCTTAATTTCTCTTTCCAGAGTGCTATATCAGCAGCAAAATCAGCCTATGGATGCATTACAGGCCTATATTTGTGCTGTACAATTGGACCATGGCCATGCTGCAGCCTGGATGGACCTAGGCACACTCTACGAATCCTGCAACCAGCCTCAGGATGCCATTAAATGCTACTTAAATGCAACCAGAAGCAAAAGTTGTAGTAATACCTCTGCACTTGCAGCACGAATTAAGTATTTACAGGTAAAATGTTTAAATCACAGTTTTTTAAAGGCACGTTTCCCCATGACACTCAGGCAGGAGGAGGGTGGCTGGGAAGTTTGTCTAGTTGTGTTTTGATGTCTATAATTTGTTTCCATATTTTGTAAACATACCATAGCTTGTAATATTATTTTACTTTTCATTTTAAGTAAGATATGCAGTATTTTAAAAGATGCTCTTTTGCACATTTACTCTGTTGATGCATATTAATTTACATAATTTTTTCTATGTACTGTCTACATTTTTAAGTTGTCATAGCATTTTAAAGAAAATAACACAAACACTGTCTTTCACTCTTGCTTGGAGTTTCATGAGAAGACAGCTATAAGAACTCTGAAAACAGAGCTCAGCTTTGTTTTAATTCTCACAAAGGTTTATATTCCGGTTTCCCTCATAATACTTAGTATCTTTCTGAAACCCCAAATTAAGAATCTATTTTCTTTTAAAAACAATTAGTTATAGCATTTAGGAAGATTTAGTGGACTTGCTCTTACTCAATTAGGCTTGTGTTAAATTTGCTTTTTACATAATTTTTCCTAGGCTCAGTTGTGTAACCTTCCACAAGGTAGTCTACAGAATAAAACTAAATTACTTCCTAGTATTGAGGAGGCGTGGAGCCTACCAATCCCCGCAGAGCTTACCTCCAGGCAGGGTGCCATGAACACAGCACAGCAGGTGAGAAGTTGGGTTATGTTCTGCAGGTGCCCAGCTTTAAGGGTTCTTTTCAATCTGTAGTGGTCAAGTATATTTTACTAAGCGCCAGAGGCTTTTATTAATGAAAAGCCTCTTGAATTAATTGTGAAGGGAATCTAGATCAAATTAAAACTCCCTCTGATATGGGAAGAAATTTTGGGGTGCCAATTTAGAACCTTTGTGCATTTTCATGATTTTGAAGGAGGTTTCTTAAAGTAATACTGCAGTGGTTTATTTTTTTAAAGCAAGTTTTTCAAAGGAAGGTACACATTCCTCCATTGATGATTCATTTGATTTTGATTTTCAATAATTGCCATCAGCGATGTCCACATAGCTTTGAAAAGTATGCAACTTGTAAAGTTTTACAATTTGAAGGAATGAATTAAGAATATATAGAACCCTATTTTTGTCTTCCTTCTGTGATTCTTAGGCATGTAAACCTCATCATCCAAATACTGAACCTGTGTTAGGCCTCAGTCAAACACCAATTTCACAGCAGTCCTTGCCACTACACATGATTCCTTCTAGCCAAGTAGATGACCTGTGCAGTCCTGCCAAGAGGAAAAGAACATCTAGTCCAACAAAGGTATATATTTTAGAGAAATAGAAAATCCCAGTCAAAAAAGAAACTCCTAACTGCCCTGAGCTTGTGCAGTTTGAACATCTCCTGTCCTTTATTTTAAATCTGTGGACATCAAAGAGTGAAAGGTTTGAGTTTTTCCATCCCAAATTCTTAGCATCATATTAAATATAGAAAGTAGGGATAAATTTGCATTCATCAAATCATTTTATTCATCTCCCTGCCGTTAAGATCTCAACACACTTTTCATCATCACCTTCTACTGACATTGAAATAAACTTAACGTTGAACCTAGCAGACAGTGTGGTATTTAGGTTAGCCATTTGGGCCAGAGTTTAGGGGTGGGCCTTTTTGGGTGGCTTATTGAAGAATCAATATTTTCCTAATTTATGGTTTTCCAAATTTATTATGCATGTAAAAGTATTTTTAAAAGAACTAAATGTCATAACATCTTTTTTATATGTAAATATTCCAATTCATAGTCATTTGGCCTCCATTAGTCATTATTGTTAACTCTATGGCTATAACGAAATATTCTTTAATTTTTTTTTTAATCAATTTTCTTCAGAGTACTTCTGATAATTGGAGTAGTGGCCATGCAGTGTCACATCCTCCAGTACAGCAACAAGGTCATTCATGGTGTTTGACACCACAGAAATTACAGGTATGTAAGATATGCTTTTGGCAGATTGTTTTTCCTATTAAAGAAGAGTAGAGGTACTAAGTTTTAAGTTTTTTAACTATTCTTAAAGTTGAATGCCAGTAAACTCAATTAGTAGGCACATAAGTAAAATGAACCCACATTTACCAGAGTGATGGAGAGAATTCATTCTTTTTTCCCCCACATATTTTAACCCCCTCCCCCCCAAATATATTCTCATGGTTCAAACTTGCCTAAGTATGAGCGTAGGGTATATAGAGTAAATTTTCCTTCTACTTCCTGCCCCTCCCTACCCACTCAGTTCCTCTCCTAATAGACAGCCAGTGTTATTAGTTTCTTATCTACCTTTCCAGAGATATGTCGTGCATGTACAAGCAAATACACATCCCCTTTCTCTCATATATTACTATTTTTCTCCTTTTTTTTGTACAAATGGTAGATTGTTATATATACTGTTAATAATATATTTTATAGATTTTTCCATGTCAATATAAAGAGCTTCCTTATTCTTTTATGACTACATCACATTTCTTTCTGTAGGTGTCGTACTTTTACTTAGGCAGATCACTACTTCTGGACAGTCGGGTTGTCTTCAAACTTTTCCTATTCCAAACAGTGCTTCTTAGAGTGTACTTGTCACAATGCATTTTTAAGCTTAAAGAACTTTCTGTGTAAATCCTGAAAATTGTTAATGAGTAAAATTTCATGGCCTTTTATCTCAAAGATCACATTACAGTAAGCCTTCTGAGATAAATGTTTATTCCTTACTTTCTCAAGCTTCTTGACTTATCTTGGGGTTGATTGTCATTGGCCAGAAATCAGTATCTTTGACTAGACAGCGTTCTGAGTTTTATCTACTCGTTTGAAGGGAAAGGTTGTTTAGAATAGTGAGCTTGTTTCTTAGATGTGTCTTTGACTGTATTCTCCTTTCTTCTTCTAGCACTTGGAACAGCTCCGTGCAAATAGAAATAATTTAAATCCAGCACAGAAACTGATGCTGGAACAGCTGGAAAGTCAGTTTGTCTTAATGCAGCAACACCAAGTGTGTATAGCATTTTTTTCCCTAAAATTTGTTAGCATTTCAAATATTTCTATTGACTGGAACATCATTTTAGAATATGTTCATGCCCACTTATACTTTCTACCAGTATTTGGTGGGATTTAATAATCTGTGCTTTTTAAAATACTGACAATGGACAGAGATTTTTAGGAAAAAATAGCTGTAAATTTGAACATGACAGTATTTTATTATTTATTTACGTTATTTTGCATGAGTTTTGTTTGTATTATTTAATACTTAACAAGCTATATCCTAAACTTAGGTGGAGTTCTTTCAAGCTTGTTTAAGTTAGAGAATCTGGCATATAAATGTGGTAGAATGGAATTTTGAGATCCCCTATTTTGTGATGGGGAAAAGACCTGTAAATTTGATTTCTTTTCCATAATTTTCAGCTGCTTTCTTTTGTCATTACTAAAGGGATATTTCTTAAAAAATTAAGTAGATTCCTGCTTTTCCAAGGAAGCTGATCTAAATGTGAAGAAACAATTTCTTGTTTTGAAAAGATATTTTTTAACCTAAAGAAATTAAATATTAGGGTAAAATCAGAGGTTACCTGGTTATATACCTTCATATTCTGATTCTGTCCCCTACGGGCCACACAGGCAGCATTCATTTTTCATTTGTTTTTTGACAGATGAGACAAACAGGAGTTGCACAGGTACGATCTACTGGAATTCCTAACGGGCCAACAGCTGACTCATCACTGCCTACAAACTCAGTCTCTGGCCAGCAGCCACAGCTTGCTCTGACCAGAGTGCCTAGCGTCTCTCAGCCTGGAGTCCGCCCCGCCTGCCCTGGGCAGCCTTTGGCCAATGGACCCTTTTCTGCAGGCCATGTTCCCTGTAGCACATCAAGAACGCTGGGAAGTACAGACACTATTTTGATAGGCAATAATCACATAACAGGAAGTGGAAGTAATGGAAACGTGCCTTACCTGCAGCGAAACGCACTCACTCTACCTCATAACCGCACAAACCTGACCAGCAGCGCAGAGGAGCCGTGGAAAAACCAACTATCTAACTCCACTCAGGTAATAGAAGGACTAACTGCCTTGTTGGCTTCTCACATAATAGTTGTCTTTATTTGATTTTATGCATTTTGAGAGAAGAAAAAATAAAAGTTTGAAGAACTGCTTTTATAAGCACTTATAGTACTACAATGTTATTACTACATTGTGAGTCAGTATTATATGTATGTGAGTATTTTTTCTTTTCCATATAAGATTTACATACACAGATAATGTTAGAAATTTCTAAAGGAAAAAGAAAATAGATTGTATAGTTCCCCAAAACTCACTGCCAATTTATGATGGCTTATTAAGCATTTATGGTGATGTTTCTTAGTTCATTTCTGCATATATTGCCTACTTAAGATCAGGTGCTTTGCTAAGTGGTAAGCATTCACTCTGATGGGAGAAAAATTTTTTACTTCTGAATATTTATCCTCATAGTTTTCCCTGTGTTTTGGATTGTTTTCATGGAGCAGGTGGTCCAAAGCAGAACTGAAGGGTCAAAGAGCATTTTAAAAAATGTTGCAAATACATATTGCCAAATTACTTATAATTTTATTGATCTACTATAAGGAAGTATTTGACTTACTGCTGGCTAGCCTTATATTATTGGTAAAACAGATAAGTTCTTTTTCTATGACTTTTTAAAATGTTAATTCATGTAGGTAAACAGACAAACAAATAAGCATCACATGTAGAATATTAGGTAATGTTACGATTAGTTCTCTGGAAAAATATACTAGAAAATGGGGCTGGAGAGTACTAGAGATTGGTGGTAGAGGAGTTGCAATTATAAATAGGAATGTCAGGGAAGGTTTCACTGGAAGGAGATATTTGAATAAAGACCTGAAAGAGTTATAGAAGTAGCCTTGAAGATACTTGTGAGAAGTGTTCCAGGTCTAGGGAGCAGCAAGGAGCAGTAAGCCCTAAAGCCAGGAGTGTGTTTTGCATATTTAGAGACAATCAAGGTAGCAAGCATGGCTGAGCAGGATGTGAAGAGAGGTAAATGTGGTCCAGCTGGAAACAGGCTGGCTGAATCATGTTCAGCCTTGTAGGCCATTGTGAAGATTTTGGATTTTATTCTTAGTTAAAGGGGAAACTGTAGGGAGGTTTGAATGGGGGAGTGAGGTGATCTGACTAGATGCTCTCTGGAACTCTGTGGATAGACTAAAGGAGGCAAAAGTGGAAATGATACGACCCATTTGGAGATTTCTGCTGTAATTCATGTTAAGAGATGGTGGCAGCCTGGCCCAGAGTGGCAGCAGTAGAAGTGGTTAACTTTTGGCTACTTCTGGGCAGTAGAACCAACAGGATGAGCTGAGAAGGAGGAAGTCTAAGCTAGCCCGATCAACTAGGAAAGATGGACAAGACTGGATGAAATCCCCGAGGGGTGAGAATAGATTGGGAAAAGAAGAGAACTCAAAACTGAGGCATGTGGCATTCCAGTATAATAGGTCAGGAAATTGAAGAACTAGCAACGAAAACTAGAAGAGGAGTGACCTGTGAGGGTAATAGCAGATCTAGGACATTGAGTGAGATGCCCTTGAAGCCAGGTGGAGAAAGTCTTTCAAGGAGGAGAGTGTGATCAAAGTGTAAATCAAATAATGGTTATATATAGGTTGAGTAAGTAAGGTGACGAAATTAACACAGGAGAAGGAGGAGAGGATTGTTTTGGTAGGTGAGAGGATGGGATTTGGGAGGTTCATTGTCTTTAAACATTAAAGGATTGTTAAAAGGATAATATTAGAT